>NW_026576470.1:0-97499 GCF_028641065.1 Leucoraja erinaceus | reverse complement strand
CGGACCGCTGAGTTACTCCACGCACTCGTGAAACGTCAGTCACCTATCAATGTTATCAAGTGCTGCCTACCGACTGGGTACTCCAGCACTCTGGTGAAACGTCACCTATCCATGTTATCCCAAGAGGCTGCCTGAAACGCTGAGTAGTTACTCCAGCACCTGTGAAACGTCACCGATCCATGTTCTCCACCAGACTGCTGCTGACCCCGGAGTTACTACAGCACTCTGGTCTCTTTCAGCATCTGCAGTCCTCTGCACACCTTTGTGTGTCCCTTGTGTTTGCACAGGCTTGTGCTAGTAAAGGGCACTGTCAATAGACAATCGACAAGAGCAATAGGTGCAGGATAGGCCATTCGGCCCTTTCGAGCAGCACCGCCATTCGCAATGTGATCATGGCTGATCATACCAATCAGTTACACCGTTCTGCCTTCTCACCATATCCCTGACATCCGCATCTTTAAGAGCACTATCTAGCTCTCGACTTGAAAGTATCCAAGAGACTCCACAGCCGTCTGCGGCAATGAATTCCACAGATTCACCACCCTCTGACTAAAGAAATTCCACAAGGTCATAAGAGATAGGAGCAGAATTAGGTGAATCAACCCATCAAGTCTACTCCGCCATTCAATCATGGCTGATCTATCTCTCCCTCATAACCCCATTCTCCTGCCTTCTCCCCATAACCCCTGACACCCGCACTAATCTTGAGACATAGGAGCGGTTGTCAGAAATTAAAAGGAAGATGCGCAGGTTACAGTTTAGGTAGACAAAAATGCTGGAGAAACTCAGCGGGTGAGGCAGCATCTATGGTGCAAAGGAAATAGGCGACGTTTCGGGTCGAGACCCTCCTTCAGACCGATGTGGGGGTGGGGGGGTGGGGGAATTTGTGTTTACTGTCTGTTCTGTTGTCTATTATTGTATTATTGTATGTGAAGTGGGTGCATGTGCGGAGCTCTTCTAGAGTGCGCGCATGCGCAGGACATTTCCGGAGTGGGCGCATGTGCGAAGTATTTCGGGCGGGAAAAGCCTGCGGAATCAGCCACGTTTGCCAGACGTTTCTGAGTTTGTGTATTGCAGAAATAAGTTGCTTAAAGCTTAAATAAAGTTAAGTTAATTACGAGTAGTGAAAGTTTCATTTATCTCACAACAATTTAAGCAACTTATCTCAGAAGTCAAACAGTTCGACTTGGGATGGAGAAGCTACTGAAACCACAACGCTTGGATCTGGATCCCAACTCACCTGCTGCTGCAAAGAATTGGAAGCACCGGCTTCGTACACTAAATAACTTCTTTGATGAGTGTGGCAAGACAGACTCAAGACATTAATAAACTTTGTCTCTTCTGATGTATATGATTACATAGAGGAATGTACAACTTATGATTCTGCTATTGATGTACTAAGCAAACTCTTCGTTAAGACACCCAACGTGATATTCTCTCGACACCTCCTTGCTACTCGGAAACAAAAACCTGGTGAGTCACTTGATGAATTTTTTACAAGAACTTCAAAGACTTAGTAAAGACTGTGCCTTCAAAGCAGTTACAGCTGATCAATATTGACAGGAAGTTATTCGAGACTCTTTTATCAATGGTTTGGCATCGCCTTTAATACGACAGAGACTATTAGAACACAAAACCTTGGATTTACAGTCAGCTTACAATCAAGCTTACTCTTTAGACTTGGCTCAGAAAAATTCAGATGCTTATGGCTCATCTAATGTGTATTCTGCTGCAACTACTACAAAATAATTTCACCCACGTACTAATATGGAGCAAACGGAAACAATTTCTACTGATAAAGGTGCCCTTGCTGCAGCATATAATTATTCAATAAGGAACTGTTACTTTTGCGGGGGTAATATTCATAAGAGAGAGACATGTCCTGCTCGAGAAGCAACTTGTAATAGTTGTGGCAAGAAGGGACATTATTCTAGAGTATGCAAGTCCAAAGCAACTACTAAAAGTGTGACTGCTGCCATATACACGCCTTCTTTATGTGCAATTACAGCTGCATTTACTCAGAGCTTGCCTCATGCACCTACAACTGTATCCATTAATGGCCATACACTTAATGTACTACTTGATTCTGGCAGTTCAGAAAGTTTTATAAGTGAACAAGTTGTGTCCCGACTAAATCTAACTATAATTCCTTCAAATAGAGAAATCTCGATGGCTCTGACAACTCTCAATACTCAAATGATAGGATCTTGTATTGTAGACTTTATTCCGAACAAAACTAGCTATAAATAGTAAGATTAAACGAGAACTTACCAGTTCGAAGTTTGATCATTATTTTATGAGGAGTACGTTGAGGGAATACGTGAAGAACCCCGCCAGGACGCATGCGTGTCATTCTTCAAAGCAGCGGTGTGAAATCACAGCTAACTGTAATGACTGAACATAATAAGATTAGAGAAGAAAATACCAGTTGAGTATATGATCAAGGGTGGGAGCGGAGGGCACGTATTCCCTCAACGTACTCCTCATAAAATAACGATCAAACTTTGAACTGGTAAGCTCTCGTTTAATCTTACTATTTTACTTCATAGTCACGTGAGTGACTACGTGAAGATTTCAAAGCTCTGTGATTTCATGCCGTGGAAACGGGTCCATGCATCACAGCTGCCTTAATTGAGTGTGGGAGGAATTGTGTTAACATGTTTAGACATGAATCCAACATTGAAATCCATGATAAATTGTTAACAACAAATTATAGCCCCTATTTATGGGGTGAAATTATATTACAGAACTTAAAATTGACTCTGCAAAGTTCCAGGTTTAACTACTGGTTTGTGGTAGAATAGTTGGAACATTTTCTCCTTATCCATCCTTCTGTCTCGAGGATTTGGTTCATTGGTACATCCAACTCCATGGCTGCCGATGTAGCTGCAGCCCTGGTGGAATAAGATTTGAATATGTTAGTATCCACCCCAGCTGTTATTAAAACCTGTTTCAGCCATCTGGAAATATTTCGAACCGACACTTTTTTGTGGGTTTGTTTGTTTGTCGCTGATTAGTAGTGCAATCTCATAGCCTCAGATTTTTTTGGTGTTCCCCATATAGAACAATAATAACATATAACCATATAACAATTACAGCACGGAACCAGGCCATCTCGGCCCTACAAGTCCGTGCCGAACAAAAATTTTTTTCCCCTTAGTCCCATCTGCCTGCACTCATACCATAACCCTCCATTCCCTTCTCATCCATATGCCTATCCAATTTATTTTTAAATGATACCAATGAACCTGCCTCCACCCATTCCACTGGAAGCTCATTCCACACCGCTACCACTCTCTGAGTAAAGAAGTTCCCCCTCATATTACCCCTAAACTTCTGTCCCTTAATGCTGAAGTCATGTCATCTTGTTTGAATCTTCCCTATTCTCAAAGGGAAAAGCTTGGCCACATCAACTCTGTCTATCCCTCTCATCATTTTAAAGACCTTTATCAAGTCCCCCCTTAACCTTCTGCGCTCCAGAGAATAAAGACCTAACTTATTCAACCTATTTCTGTAACTTAGTTACTGTAGGGTAATCCCTAAATTCTATTTTGAGGCCTGATGATCCCGGTCTGTTCTGTTTGACTAATTCGTAATATGAAACGTTATATTCCTGTTGAAGAAGTCATATAGTCCAGCCTTAACTTATATACGACTGTACCCTTAGTGCTGTGACCAAAGCCATCAGCATGATTGTTTTGTGCATCAATCTATGCAGGGACAGAGCTGTTGTGGAGACCAATTCCTTAGCAACGTTAGGGTAATACTCATATCCCATTTAGAGAGTACCTGGTTCTTGGGGGATAGATATTAAAAATTCCTCTCATAAGTTTGGTTACCAGGGGTGAGTCCCAACAGATTGACGCTCTGATCCTCGCCATAGATATGTTGAAAGGGCACTTCTGGCACAGTTAATGGCACTGTAACTGAGCCCCTCATCATAATGGAGGCCCGCCAGGAATTCCAGAACAGACGTTATGTTCATCGAACTGTAGGTGATGTTGTTTCTGTGACAATATATCTCCCATTTCCTGATGTATACCAGATATAGTTTTTTGGTGGGCTGTCTGTGGCCCGCTGAGATAATGTTCAATGTTCGGTCCTCCAGTCCCAATTGCAGTAGAGGTTTCTTTAGACTCTACAAATTGATAGGTCTGTTGTATTTGACATGGATGGGTTCCCCTGTTACGGGATGAACCAATAATCTGGTTGTTTCAGGATGGTGATACATGGTTAAACCCCATGTTGAGTATCACAGGGAACCATGGTTAAGTAGGCCAATCAGCACTACCAATTAACAGACGCTGAGTCTTGTTGTATTTTTCGTAATACCCGACTGATGATGCAGAAAAGGAGAGAATGCATAGATAAACAATTGCCCCCTCAATGCAGTGAAAGCATCTGTCCCTGCTGACCCAGGGTCTGGTTCCCAAGATTAAGTCTTATTTTATTGAATTTGCGTGACCTGATGTCTGTCACTGAATTTTGGGTTACCGGGTAGGTAAGTAGCTGATTTCCCAATATTTCTCTGGATACACCATTACCAAATTGTATTAGTCAGATTGTCACTCTGCAGTCTAACATGCTGGTGATTTATCCCAGAGCAGTATGACTTTAGGCCATAGAACGCACCCCACATTTCCAGGTAGTTTATGCCCAGTGTCTGTGATAATGGTGCCTCCTGTGCCTTGCATCTACCTCCACAGATGGAGATGGAAATTGGTAGTACCCCAACCAAGCGCACTGGCATCAGTTTGTAGCACCACTAAGGGTTTGCTGATAACGATAGGGTTGGAACAATGCCGAATGTTATCCCTCCACCATTTTAATTCCATAAGCTTTGATTGGTGGCTTATTGGTCTGTCGAAATAACCAGTATTAACTTTGAGTGTTTGTATTTTTGCCCTTTGTAGATTTTTGGTAATACAAAGGCCCAAATTGTGTGGCTGGAAAGGCAGACACTATAATGCCAATTACCCTTGCTACCAATCTGATAGACGGTTCACTGATGTCAGTGGGGTTGTTGCAGGCCTCAGTTAAGACTGTAGCCTTGTCCTTTGGTAAAGTCACCGACATGTGAGCTGTCAACAGTGAACCCCAAATAATCCATTATGTTGGTAGGCGTCAGTTTAGATTTAACTGGATGGATGATAACCCCAGTTTTCACCCAATTGTATGGTGGCTGTTACAGCTAGTTAGGCCAACTCCAAAGTTATGCCCACAATTAGTATGATCATATGATTATGTATTTGGTAGAGCTCTATACTGCCAGAGCTGCCCCATCCAGTTGAATTGTTTTAAATAACGTTTGTGATCAGTCCGTGTAGGCACCGAATAGTAAGCATCTTTTAGGTCGACGCTAGCCATGGAGTAGCCTTTGGAAATCAGTTCTTTAGCAGTTACCAGTTCCCATTTTGTACTGAATATATAGTACAATGTATTCAATTTTGGTCAATTCGATGATGATGCGACTGTCACCATCTATATTGTTTTTTTGGTAAAGATATAAGACACAAATTCCAGCCAATCGTGTTGGGTTTACCCATTACCCCTTTTGTACAATTCAATGGTATATCCCTGGATACTGCTTAGGATATAAGTGTCTGTAGTTGATATACACCATGTATCCAAAAGAGTGTAATCTCCCACCAATGTGTGTATTATCCATTCTTCCTATAATTGTAAGTGACCAGACCCACCTACCTCCATTGTTACGAGTGGAAGATTGCTTCTTCTGTGTGGTCTTCGTGTAGGTTGAGGCGCCGGTGTCTGGGTTTGTTTTTGGGTTGGGGTTTGCGCATCTTCTAGAATGGCCGGTCTGGGCTATGGTCTAAAAGACCGCTGTCCTGTATGCCCGGCCTTTGAGCTTTCACCAGCTTCTCTTGTTCTGCTGGTGGGTGCATAAGGGTGCTGTCTTTGGCTGAAGGAGATCCTTAATGTTGTCGGCTTTATGAGCCCCAGGGCTTTCCTAAGTCCTGCTCCGACATGTTTCCAGATGCTATTTCCACGACTGGAACATTCAGGGATGCGCAGTTTCCTGGTCCCAAGTATTTTTGCAGTGGTGTCCATCGTGGTCTGGCTGTATGTATTTGGACACCATGACCAGTAGATTTTGCCTTCCTGCACCCCCTGCACACTTGTAGTTTTGTTCGTCAAAACCCCTCTTCAGGGTCAGCCCAGAATTGAGTCCCCAGTACTCCCCTCTGACGAGGGAGATGCACTGTGCAGCTCTACGTAAGGTGCTGCTGTGGGTGTTTTTTATATCCCCACGGTGACTAGACTCCATCTCCCGGAGTCTGTCATGTTGGAGCTTTTGCTCCATAAGCCGCTCCAACCGGCTCCAGCGCTCACGGTCGCTGGCCGCTCGCGGCTGCTCAAAGTCGGACTCATCAGTCAACGACTCTTTTGGTTTTATTCTTGCCTTCCCGCCCAGCCATGGTGTTTAATCTGGCCGGTGCGGGAGTGAAATCGGGCACAGCTGGTCCCTTACGGGTGATTCCTGTGCCGCCTGCCGTTGTTTGCACAGCTCTCCATGTTTCCCCACCTGTGAAACAGTATGGGGAGAATATAGACCACAGTTTCATTTACCTGCAGGTCCAGGTTTAAACTGTCGCTACGGGGGAACGTCGTTCCACCCCGCCTCCTGCCGTTTCCACTTGTCAAAGTCGACGGCCCCATTCTGAATAGTCTCCCGCCCGGCCGTGGTGTTCTGGCCGGTTCGGGACCAAAAGTCGGCACAGCTGATCCCACTTACGGGGCTTGTGCCTTCAGCTGCTGCTGGCTCCCGCAACTTCGCGGTCCTCCCCAGCCAGCTTTACTCGCAGCACTTGTGGACACTATTTTGTCCAGCTTCCCCCCACCGTGTAAAAACAGCGCGGGGACAAAAACTACCGCAGAGTAAATCACTTACCTGCAGGTTGCGGTTTCAAACTTACCGCTGCGGGGGAACGCTCCACCCCGCCTGTCGTTTCACAAGCGTGAAAGCGATATGACACGCATGTGTCCTGGCGGGGTTCTTCACGTAGTCACTCACGTGACTCCGAAGTAAAATCTGTATGTCTTGGTATTTTGAAATATTTGTGTAGCGATATAATTCTAGGTCAGGATTTCCAGAAACTGCACAGATCACTTCAAATAATGTATGAAGGAACTATGCCTGATCTTGTATTGTCAAAGCCACCAGCATTGTGTGGTCTTTCTGCTGCACCTGTTGAATGTCCTTCATTATTCACTAATTTATCCTCCAAGTGCAAGCCAATTGCTACAACATCAAGACATTTTAGTAAAGATGGTAGGAACTTCATCAACACAGAAGTGCTTTACAAGAGGGGATTATAGAACCCAGTTCTTCCCCTTATAGGGCACAAGTTGTTGTGGTTAAGGACCCCTTGGAGAGACATAGAAAGAGACTCTGCATTGATTACTCTCAAACTATAAACCAGTTCACGGAGCTTGATGCATATCCATTACCTCGAATAGAAGAAATTATCAATACATTAGCTAAGTATAAGATATTCTCTACTTTTGACTTACTATCAAATTCCTCTGAAGGAATCAGAGAAGAAATACACTGCGTTTGAAGCAAATGGGAAATTATATCACTGCTGCAGAGTTCCTTTTGGGGTAACTAATGGCGTGGCTGTTTTTCAGAGAGAGATGGACAAACTTGTTGAACAGGAAAACCTTAAAGATACTTTCCCTTATCTTGATAATATAACTATTGCAGGAAAAGACCAAACTGAACATGATGAAAATGTACAACGGTTTTTAGATGTTGTACATTAAATGAGGCTAAGTCAATAACATCAGTATCGTCAATTAATATTCTTGGTTATTGGGTTGGAAATGATATAATCAAGCCTGATCCAGAAAGACTCCGCCCACTCCAAGAGATACCTGTTCCAGCAACATTAAACTCTCTACAAAGGGTTCTTGGGATGTTTGCATATTATGTTAAATGGATACCAAATTTTTCTGACAAAATTCAACCTTTGATTAGAGCGAAATCTTTCCCCCTTGACTCTACAGCAATTGGTGCCTTTACTTCTTTAAAGAAACAATTGGAATCTGCGACATTGCACGCCATCGATGAGGATCTCCCCTTTGTTGTTGAATGTGATGCCTCTGATTTAGCAGTATCAGCAACATTAAATCAAGGAGGACGACCAGTGGCTTTCATGTCTCGTACTCTCCAAGGTAGTGAATTGCACTACCCATCCGTCGAATAGGAAGCTACAGCAATTATTGAAGCAGTGAGGAAATGGAGTCATTTCCTTGCTCGCCAGCACTTCACTTTGATAACAGATCAGCGTTCAGTAGCTTTTATGCTGGATAATCGGAAACGAACGAAGATTAAAAATAGTAAAATTCATGAATGGAGGATTGAATTATCTGCATATAGTTATTCAATTGAGTACCGGCCTGGTAAGGATAATGTTGCTCCGGACACATTAACTCGAGCATTTTGTGCCTCTGTTCATTCTTCTGCACTCACTGATCTTCACAATGGGCTGTGTCATCCTGGAGTCACTCGTCTGTTACACTATGTTCGTTCCAAAAATTTACCTTTCTCTACAGAAGATGTGAAGATGACGTGTGCTTCATGTAGAATCTGTGCTGAATTAAAACCAAGGTTCTTCCGTCCTGAAGAAGGAAGATTGATCAAAGCTACTCAACCTATGGAACGTTTGAGTATTGACTTCAAAGGGCCTTTACCATCCTCCTCACAAAATGTTTATATACTTACCTTAGTTGACGAATATTCGAGGTTTCCATTTGCCTTTCCTTGTCCAAATATTTCAGCTGCTATAGTTATCAAATGTTTAGATCAACTGTTTTCATTCTGTGGATTTCCAAGTTACATACATTCTGATAGGGGCACCTCATTCATGTCAAAAGATTTAAAGGACTACCTTTCTAAGAGAGGAATTGCAACAAGTAAAACAACACCATATCATCCTATTGGAAATGGTCAGGTTGAGAGGTATAACGGAATCATTTGGAAAGCAGTGAAACTGGCTTTAAAGTCAAATGATATACCAGATCATGATATACGGAGAGCTTCCAACACGGGCAGCGCTGAACGGCATCGTGGAGTCCTGGGGCGCCTTGCAGAGGGTCTCCAGCAGCAGTCTTCCACTTTGGAAGCCGCAGACTCCGGTAGGAGGGGGCCAACTCTGTGTCCATGCCGCTGAGGACGTCCTGCAGCCCCGACGTTGGACTTACAACACCCCGGCGTGCGGTCCTGAACATCGGGCCGTCCGTAGCGGCAACTGCGGAGGCCCTGACCACGGGGAATAGTGGAGGAAGAAGACTGACTTTGGTGCCTTCCCACACAGTGGGGAACTTTGATTCTGCTGTGTGGGGATGTTTTATGTCAAACCCTATAGTGTGTTGTGTCCTGTTGATTTTTATTGTATGGCTGTATGGAAATTCATTTCACTGTGCCATCAGGCACACGTGACAATTAAATCTATCTTGAATCTTGAATCTTGAATCTTGATCAGCAGTGAGAATGTGTTCTACCAGATGAATTACACTCCATCAGATCTCTACTGTCAACTGCTACCAATACTACTCCACACGAGCGGTTCTTTAACTTCAAACGGCGTTCTTCTAGTGGTACTTCTCTGCCATCATGGCTGACGAGCCCTGGGCCTGTGTTGCTTCGTCGGTATGTCCGATTAAATAAGAATGAACCTTTTGTTGATGAAGTTGAACTGACTGATGTCAACCCTTCTTATGCAACTATCAAGCATCGGGATGGACGTCAGTCAACTGTCTCACTTCGTGACCTTGCACCATGTCCATCTTGTCCATCAGCTCCGTCACTTCTTGATAACACTAATCGAGAACTTCCTCCAACACTTCCAGCATCCTCTATAGAAACTTCTACAAGAAATTCTAAAATTGAAAATCCAAATAACAATATGAGTGAAGTTGATGACCAAGCAATATATCTATACCCCCAGCTATTGAAAAACACCGTTATCTCCTGAGGCTCCAGTGCTGCAACGTTCATCAAGACGTATTAAACCTCCCAACTTATAAATAGGAGGGGAGAATGAAGTGGGCACATGTGCGCATGTATCTTGTATTCTTGTATCTTGTATTCTTGTATTCAAATTTATTGTCATTGTCTCAATTAGAGACAACGAAAATGAATTTCCCTTTACAGTCAGTATCATAAAAATAAATAAATAATAAATATTAAAACATATTAAAAAAATAAAATAGAATTAAAAAAAAAAAAAAAAAAGCACAAACACAGAAAGTCCACGACACAACACAACACAGAGGCACCAAGGTGAGGAAGGCACCATTGTCCAGCCAGCCTCCCCTCCGATCTTCCCAGATGTTCATCCGTGGTCGGGGCCTTCCGAGCACCCGCAGTCGCCGCCCCGGGTGGCCCGATGTTCAGGCCCTCACGCCGGGCTGGTGGAACGCCGACGCCGATCCCCGACGGTGAGCATCCTCCTCCTCAGCGGCCCGGACCTCCCGATCAGCCGCCTCCCGCTGCCGGAGTCCGCAGCTCCCGAGTCCGCAGGCCGAGCCGGGCAGAGTCACAGGACCCCGCGCTGTCCATCAGCGCCGCCCGCGTTGGGAGCTCTGCAAACCGCAGCTCCTTGATGTTGGTGCAGCAGGTCCAGCACTCCGGGCTCCAGACGGCGACCCCCGGTAAGGCATCGCCAGCCCCGCGATGTGTCAGCGCTGTCCCGCCGCTGCTGGAGCTCCGGTCGATCCCGGCAGGAAAGGCCGCGCCAATCCAGGTAGGTAGGCCGCTGTGGGGGGAGGGGGCGAGGACGCGACTCAAATAATAGTCGCGTCCTCACCAGGAAGCGGCTGAAAGACGGTATCCCCCGCACCGTGCCCTCTTCCCCCACATAAAGACATTAAAAAAATCATAAAAAACACACATCAACATCACTAAAAAAACAAAAAAACAAAAAGATACCCGGCTGAAGGTGGAGGCTGCTGGCACCAGTGCCACTGGAAGTACAATACATGCGCGGAGCTCTTCTAGAGTGTGCGCATGCGCAGGACATTTCCGGAGTGGGCGCATGTGTGAAGTATTTCAGGCGGGAAAATCCTGCGGAATCAGCCATGTTTGCCAGACGTTTCTGAGTTTGTGTATTGCAGAAATAAGTTGCTTAAAGCTTAAATAAAGTCAAGTTAATTACGAGTAGTGAAAGTTTCATTTATCTCACAACAATATGTATGACTGCAGGCACGAAATTTCGTTCAGACGGAAAGGTCTGAATGACAATAAAGGAAATTCAATTAAATTAAATTCAATTCATTTCAATATGATGAAATAATGGGTCGAATAATGGGTCACTTGAATTTAGAAGGATGAGAGGAAATCTTATAGAAACATATAAAATTCTTAAGGGATTGGACAGGCTTGATGCAGGAACAATGTTCCCCGATGTTGGGGGAGTCCAGAACCAGGGGTCACACAGTTTAAGAATAAGGGGTCGGCCATTTAGGACTGAGATGAGGAAAAACCTTTTCACCCAGAGAGTTGTGAATCTGTGGAATTCTCTGCCACAGAAGGCAGTGGAGGCCAATTCACTGGATGTTTTCAAGAGAGAGTTGGTTTTAGCTCTTAGGGCTAACGGAATCAAGGGATATGGGGAGAAAGCAGGAACGGGGTACTGATTGTGGATGATCAGCCATGATCATATTGAATGACGGTGCTGGCTCGAAGGGCCGAATGGCCTACTCCTACACCTATTTTCTATGTTTCTATGTTAGACATGGACTAGACAGACTAGGCCTAGACCCTTTGGCCCACCGAGTCCACACCGACCAGCGATCACGGAACACTATCCTACACACACTAGGGGACAATTTACAATCTTTACCGAAGCCAATTAACCTACAAACCTGCACGTCTTTGGGAGTGTGGGGGGAAACTGGAGCACCCGGAGAAAACCCACGCAGGTCACGGGGAGAACGTACAAACTCTGTACAGACAGCACCCGTAGTCAGGATGGAACCCGGGTCTCTGGCGCTGTGAGGCAGCAACTCTACCCGCTGCGCCACCATGCCACACTAGTTTAGTTTATCCTTAGCTCAGTTTAGCTTAGCGATATAGTACAGAAACAGGCCCTTCGGCCCACCAAGTTCACCCCATGCATCCGTAATCCCTGCACACTAATACTATCCCACACACACACGCTAGTGACAAGTTACTGAAGCTAAGAAATTGTCCACAGTTTAAGAATAAGTAAGCCCGCTGAGTTTCTCCAGCATTTTTGTGTACCTTCGATTTTCCAGCATCTGCAGTTCCTTCTTAAATAAGATTATCAAGGGTTTGGACACACTAGAGGCAGGAAACATGTTCCCGATGTTGGGGGAGTCCAGAACCAGGGGCCACACAGTTTAAGAATAAGGGGTAAGCCATTTAGAACGGAGACGAGGAAACACTTTTGTGGTGAGTCTGTGGAATTCTCTGCCTCAGAGGGCGGTGGAGGCCGGTTCTCTAGATACATTCAAGAGAGAGGCTCTTAAAGATAGCAGAGTCAGGGGATATGGGGAGAAGGCAGGAACGGGGTACTGATTGGGGATGATCAGCCATGATCACATTGAATGGCGGTGCTGGCTCGAAGGGCCGAATGGCCTACTCCTGCACCTATTGTCGATTGTCTAATGAATCTGGAGGTATGGGTTCGTTTTCACACTCTGTACCTCTTGCCTGATGGGAGAGGGGGGAAGAGGGAGTGGCCGGGGGGGGTTCTTGGGCGGCTCTCTGGCGCTGTGAGGCAGCAACGCCACAACGCTGCCCCGCCCCCCCTTCCCCCCCCCCCTTCTCTCGACATCATTGCACAATCAAATGCAGAAGTTTCAACTAACATGCAAGTGGAGTTGCTTTACGCAATCACAGGACAAGCACCAGGTCGCGAGGTGGTCACTGAACTGACAAATGCAGAAGCTCAGTGTGAAATGTGACTGCTGCCATTTCCTCAACACAGTTACTGTAAGAGAAACGAGCTGGGTGGCAGTGTGAACTGCGAGGAGGATGCTATGAGAATGCAGGGTGACTTGGACAGGTTGAGGGAGTGGGCAGATGCTTAAATTGCATTCCACGTTCTAAATGGCTTACTTCTTATTCTTAAACTGTGTGGCCCAATGTTCTGGACTCCCCCAACATCGGGAACATGTTTCCTGCCTCTATCGTGTCCAAACCCTTAACAATCTTATATGTTTCAATGAGATCTCCGCTCATCCTTCTAAACTCCAGAGCATACAAGCCCCATTCTCTCAGCATATGATAGTCCCGCCATCCTGGGAATTAATCCGCTCTATTCTCTCAGCCTATGACAGTCCCGCCATCCCGGGAATTAACCTTGTAAACCTACGCTGCACTCCCTCAATAGCAAGAATGTCCTTCCTCAAATTTGGAGACCAAAGCTGCACACAATACTCCAGGTGTGGTCTCACTAGGGCCCTGTACAACTGCAGAAGGACCTCTTTGCTCCTATACTCAATTCCTCTTGTTATAAAAGCCAACATGCCATTCGCTTTCATCACTGCCTGCTGTACCTGCATGCTTACTCTCATAGACTGATGAACAAGGACCCCCCAGATCCCGTTGTACTTCCCCTTTTCCCAACTTGACAACATTCAGATAATAATCTGCCTTCCTGTTTTTGCCACCAAAGTGGATAACCTCACATTTATCCGCATTAAACTGCATCTGCCATGCATCTGCCCACTTCCCCAACCTGTCCAAGTCACCCTGCATTCTCGTAGCATCCTCCTCACAGTTTACACTGCCACCCAGCTTTGTGTCATCTGCAAATTTGCGAATGCTACTTTGAATCCCTTCGTCCAAAGCATTGATGTGTATTGTAAATAGTCACTGGAAGGGAGGAGGGAATAGATTCACTCACCTTCTCGTTCTCAAAGTATCTCAGGTAGTCGGTGTCCAATCTGACGAACCGTCTCTGGTAAATGTAGGAGCTGCAAAGGCCGGGGGAGAGACAGGTTAGTCACAACGCACCAACGCCTCAACGTCCTTAGAAGGTTTAGGAAGTTCGGCATGTCCCCGACAACTCTCACCAACTCCTACAGATGCGCCGTGGTCAGCGTTTTATCGGGATGCATCACAGCACGGTTTGGGAACAGCTCCGTCCAAGACCCGCGAGAAATCGCAGAGAGTTGTGGACGCAGCCCAGACCGTCGCACAAACCAACCTCCCTTCCATTTACTCCATCTACACCTCACGCTGCCTCGGCAAGGCCAGCAGCATCATCAAGGACCAGTCTCACCCCACGGCCACTCCCTCTTCTCCCCTCTCCCATCGGGCAAGAGGTACAGAAGTATGAAAACGCACACCTCCAGATTCAGGGACAGTTTCTTCCCGGCTGTTATCAGGCAACTGAACCATCACACCACAACCAGAGAGCGGTCCTGAACTACTATCTACTTCATTGGAGACCCTCGGACTATCTTTATTTGGACATTGCTGGACTTTATCTTGCACTAAACGTTATTCCCTTTATCCTGTATCTGTACACTGTGGACGGCTCGATTGTGATAAGGTCATAAGTGATAGATATAGAATTAGGCCATTCGGCCCATCAAGTCTACACCGCATTTAATCATAGCTGATCTATCTCTCCCTCTTAACCCCATTCTCCTGCCTTCTCCCCATAACCTCTGACACCCATACTAATCAAGAATCTATCTATCCCTGCCACTGACTTGGCCTCCACAGCCTTCTATGACAAAGAATTCCACAGATTCACCACCCTCTGACTGAAGAAATCTCTCCTCATCTCCTTCCTAAAAGAACGTCCTTTAATTCTGAGGCTGTGCCCTCTGGTCCTAGACTCTCCCACTAGTGGAAACATCCTCTCCACATCCACTCTATCCAGGCCTTTCATTATTCTGTACGTTTCAATGAGGTCCCCCCTCAACCTTCTAAACTCCAGTGAGTACAGGCCCAGTGCCGACAAACGCTCATCGTATGTTAACCCACTCATTCCTGGGATCATTCTTGTAAATCTCCTCTGGACCCTCTCCAGAGCCAGCACATCCTTCCTCAGATACGGGGCCCAAAATGGCTCACAATATTCCAAATGGGGCCTGACCAGCGCCTTATAGAGCATCAGCATTACATCCCTGTTTTTGTATACAAGCCCTCGTGAAATAAATGTTGTGCACATGACAATAATAACCCAAACTAAACACTATCTAACCAAAGCTGATGTGAAAAGATAACTGAAATGGCAATGCAAGGTCCAATGGCATCTTACTCTGTTTAAGAAAGAACTGCAGATGCTGGAAAAATCGAAGGAAGACAAAAATGCTGGAGAAACTCAGCGGGTGAGGCAGCATCTATGGAGCGAAGGAATAGGTGATGTTTCGGTTCGAGACACTTCTTTGGACTGATGTGGGGGGGTGGGAAGTAGAAAGGAAGAGGCGGAGACAGTGGGCTGTGGGAGAGCTGGGAAGGGGAAGGGAAGGAGGGAGAAAGCAGGGACTACCTGAAATTGGAGAAGTCAATGTTCATACCGCTGGGGTGTAAACTACCCAAGCCAAATATGAGGTGCTGCTCCTCCAATTTGCAGTGGGACTCACTCTGGCCATGGAGGAGGCCCAGGACAGAAAGGTCGGATTGGGAATGGGAGGGGGAGTTGAAGTGCTGAGCCACCGGGAGATCAGGTTGGTTAGTGCGAACTGAGCGGAGGTGTTGGGCGAAGCGATCGCCAAGCCTGCGCTTGGTCTCACCGATGTAGAGCAGCTGACACCTAGAGCAGCGGATGCAGTAGATGAGGTTGGAGGAGGTGCAGGTGAACCTCTGCCTCACCTGGAACGACTGCTTGGGTCCCGCCCCCCCCTCCCCCACATCAGTCTGAAGAAGGGTCTCGACCCGAAACATCACCTATTCCTTCGCTCCATAGATGTTGCCTCACCCGCTGAGTTTCTCCAGCTTTTTTGTCTACATCTTACCCTGTTGATCAGCAAAAAGCAGATCAAATTAACCCTGGAATTAGACTTTAATTTAGACTTTCAGGACACTGAGTGGAGGAAAATCCTTTGGCCCACCGAGTCCGCGCCGAACAGCCCTATCCTACTCACTGGGGACAATTGACAGCAAGCCACTTAACCTAATCCAGCATTTTGTGTCTATCTTCGGTATGAAGGAAGGACATCCTTGTGATTGAGGCAGTGCAGCGTAGGTTCACGAGATTGATCCCTGGGATGGCGGGACTGTCATATGAGGAAAGATCGAAAAGACTAGGCTTGTATTCACTGGAGTTTAGAAGGATGAGTGGTGAAATCTTATGGAAACATATAAAATTATAAAAGGACTGGACAAGCTAGATGCAGGAAAAATGTTCTCAATGTTGGGCGAGTCCAGAACCAGGGGCCACACACAGTCTTAGAATAAAGGGGAGGTCATTTAAGGCTGAGGTGAGAAAAAAGCTTTTTCAGCCAGAGAGTTGTGAGTTTGTGGAATTCCCTGCCACAGAGGGCAGTGGAGGCCAAGTCACTGGATGGATTTAAGAGAGTTAGATAGAGCTCTAGGGGCTAGTGGAGTCAAGGGATATGGGGAGAAGGCAGGCACGGGTTATTGATTGGGGATGATCAGCCATGATCACATTGAATGGCGGTGTTGGCTCGAAGGGCGAATGGCCTCCTCCTGCAGTTCCTTCCTGCACATCAATGGCCCCGCAAAGAACTGCAAATGCAGGAATCTTGAGCGGAGAAGAAATTGCTGAACTCAGTAGGTCAGGTAGCGTCTTTGGAGAACTCACTTCGGAAGCATCGAGTGGCGTGGTGGGAAAGGCATTATTTTGTAACTGGATGTTTAAGAAAGAACTGCAGATGCTGGAAAATCGAAGGTAGACAAAAATGCTGGACAAACTCAGCGTGTGAGGCAGCATCTATGGAGCGAAGGAAATAGGCAACGTTTCAGGTCGAGACCTTTCTTCACACGGGATGTAGTCCTCCTTAGAAGGATGAGAGGAGACCTCACAGAAACATGTAAAACTCTCAATGGATTGGACAGGCTAGATGCAGGGAAAATGTTCCCCATGTTGGGGGAGCCCAGAACCAGGGGTCACACAGTTTAAGAATAAGGGGTCGGCCATTTAGAACTGAGATGAGGGAGAACTTTTCCACCCAGTGAGTTGTGAATCTGTGGAATTCTCTGCCACAGAAGGCAGTGGAGGCCAATTCACTGGATGTTTTCAAGAGAGAACTCTTGAGGCTAACGGAATCAAGGGATATAGGGAGAAGGCAGGAACGGGGTACTGATTGTGGATGGTCAGCCATGATCATATTGAATGGTGGTGCTGGCTCGAAGGGCCGAATGGCCTACTCCTGCACCTATTGTCTATTGTGTGTAGTGTGCGGAGATCGCTGGTCGGCATGTGTTTGGTGGGCCACAAGGCCTGTTTCTGCGTTGTATCTCCAAAGTCTAAAAACTACTATCCACCTCATTGTTGACCCTCGGACGATCCTAGATCGGTATGCTCCAGCATTTTTGTGTCCCTTCGATTTTCCAGCATCTGCAGTTCCTTCTTAAACCCCTTGATCGGACTTTGCTGGCTTTACCTTGCACTAAACATTATTCCCTTTATCCTGTATCTGTACACTGTGGACGGCTCGATTGTAATCATGTGTTGTCTTTCCGCTGACTGGTTAGCGCGCAACAAGAAAGCTTTTCACTGTACCTCGGTACACGTGACAATAGACTAAACTAAACTGGAAATGTAAACTGTAAAAGTGAGATGTAGGAATGGAATTAGGCCATTCGGCCCATAGAGTCTGTTCCATCATTCAATCTAGTTTTCCCTCGAAAGGCCGAATGGCCTCCTCCTGCACCTATTTTCTATGTTTCTATGTTTCTAACCCCCTTGTTCCTGTCAAATTTGGCGCCTGTCCTAATCGGGGTGGCCGCTGGTGGGCACAGTCATTGGATCGATGGGCCAGATTCAGCGCTTAAGACGTCATGCAGGCACAGCAGGCAGTGAAGAAAGCGAATGGCATGTTGGCCTTCATAACAAGAGGAGTTGCGTATAGGAGCAAAGAGGTCCTTCTGCAGTTGTACAGGGCCCTAGTGAGACCACACCTGGAGTGTTGTGTGCAGTTTTGGTCCCCTAATTTGAGGAAGGACATTCCTGCTATTGAGGGAGTGCAGCGTAGGTTTACAAGGTTAATTCCCGGGATGGCGGGACTGTCATATGCTGAGAGAATGGAGCGGCTGGGCTTGTATACTCTTGAGTTTAGAAGGATGAGAGGGAATCTTATTGAAACATATAAGATTATTAAGGGTTTGGACACGCTAGAGGCAGTAAACATGTTCCTGATGTTGGGGGAGTCCAGAACCAGGGCCACACAGTTTAAGAATAAAGGGTAAGCCATTTAGAACAGAGACGTGGAAACACCTTTTCACACAGAGAGTTGTGAGTCTGTGGAATTCTCTGCCTCAGAGGGCGGTGGAGGCCGGTTCTATGGATGCTTTCAAGAGAGAGCTAGATAGAGAGAGCTCTTAAAGATAGCGGAGTCAGGGGATATCAGATTCAGATTCAGATTCAATTTTAATTGTCATTGTCAGTGTACAGTACAGAGACAACGAAATGCATGTGGGGAGAAGGCAGGATGATCAGCCATGATCACATTGAATGACGGTGCAGGCTCGGAGGGCCGAATGGCCTACTCCTGCGTCTATTGTCTGGAAGTCCAAAACTCTACCACCAACACCAACACAACACGACACAGAGGGGTCGGGGTCGGGGTCACCATCTACGCCCTGCGGCCACAGACAACAGCACCGCACTGGACAACACGCCCGATCGGTCAAACACCAAGCTGACCGCCATGCAAGATGGCCCCAGACCTGAGAATGCCCCCGCTGGGAAAATAGCTCAAGCGTAACAACCTGCGGGAGAAAGAACATTCCGGAATTCAGAGGGGAAGGTTCCGCGATTGGAGTCACACAGCTCTGCAGCACAGAACCAGGCCCTTTGGCCCATCTTGCCCGTGCCCATCAAGTTGACATATGTAGAACGACAGCACCTCATACTAGGCTAGGGCGGTGGTATGAACATTAACTTCTCTAACTCCAGGTGGCCCTTGCTATCCCTCTCTCTCCATCCCTCCCCTCCTCTATCATTCCATCTCTGTACCACCCACTCCCCCGACATCAGTCTGAAGAAGGGTCGAAAGAAGACCCGAAACGTCACCCAGTTCCTTCCCTACAGAGATGCTGCCTTACCCGCTGAGTCACTCCAGCATTTTGTATCTATCATAGCAGAGGAACAGGCCCTTCAGCCCACAATATCCATGCCCGGCATGATGACAATGCTAGTCCCATTCGTCTGAATTTGGCCCATATCCCTGTAAAAAATATTCTATAGATATACCTCTTTCTCGTTTCCCTCTCCCCTAATTCTCAGTCTCGACCCGAAACGTCACCTATTCCATCTCTCCAGAGATGCTGCCTGTCCCGCTGAGTTAGACAATAGACAATAGGTGCAGGAGTAGGCCATTTGGCCCTTCGAGCTTCGAGTTACTCCTCCATTTTGTGTCTATCACAACTTCTAAACTGATTTGTTCGTACTATTCATTACTCATATTTTATATTATTGTCCTATGAGGAAAGATTGAAAAGACCGGGCTTGTATTCACTAGAATTTAGGATGAGGATCCCTATCTTAGAGAAAGGGATACAATTATAAAAGGACTGGACAAGCTAGATGCAGAAAAAAATGTTCCCAATGTTGGGTGAGTCCAGAACCAGAGGCCACACAGTCTAGGAATAAAGGGGAGGCCATTTAAGACTGAGGTGAGAAAAAAAACTTTTTCACCCAGAGAGTTGTGAGTTTGTGGAATTCCCTGCCACAGAGGGCAGTGGAGGCCAAGTCACTGGATGGATTTAGTTAGATAGAGCTCTGGGGGTTAGCGGAATCAAGGGTTATGGGGAGAAGGCAGGCACAGGGTACTGATTGTGGACGATCAGCCATGATCACAATGAATGGTGCTGTTAGCTCTAAGGGCCGAATGGCCTCCTCCTGCACTTATTTTCCATGCTTCTACTGTGACTGAAGAAGGCCAAAATGCCAGAATCCTTCACCGAACCATGCACCTGTACTCCTAGATCCCTCTGCTCTACAACACTACCCAGAGGCCTACCATTCACTGGAAATATCCTGCCCTGGTTTGACTTCCCAAAATGAGACGCCACTTGGCGGCATGGTGGCGCAGCGGTAGAGTTGCTGCCTCACAGCGCCGGAGACCCCGGTTCGATCCAGCTTGGCCGGCATAGATAAGGTGGGCCGAATGGCCTGTTTCCGTGCTCTGAGGCCTATCTTTTTATTAGATTAGAAATACAGCGTGGAAACAGGCCCTTCGGCCCACCGAGTCCGTGTTGACCAGCGATCCCCGCTCACTAACACTATCCTACACACATTAGGGAAATTCATCCTCATCTCCCTTCTAAAGGAACGCCCTTTAATTCTGAGGCTGTGGCCTCTAGTCCTAGACCCTCCCACTAGTGAAAACATCCTCTCCAATAGACAATAGGCAATAGACAATAGACAATAGGTGCAGGAGTAGGCCATTTGGCCCTTTGACCCAGCACCACCATTCAATGTGATCATGGCTGATCGTCCCCAATCAGTACCCCGTTCCTGCCTTCTCCCCATATCCCCTGACTCCGCTATCTTTAAGAGCCCTATCTAGCTCTCTCTTGAAAGCATCCAGAGAAACGGCCTCCACCGCCCTCTGAGGCAGAGAATTCCAGACTCACTAACTGTGTGAAAAAGTGTTTCTCGTCTGTGACGGCCTACCCCTTATTCTTAAACTGTGGCCCCTGGTTCTGGACTCCCCCAACATCATCCATAGTCATAGAAATTAGGTTCAGGAGTAGGCCATTCTGGCCTTCGAGCCTGCACCGCCATTCAATATGATCATGGCTGATCATTCAGTATCCCGTAACTGTGTGTGATCCCCTTAGCCACAAGGGCCACATCTAACTCCCCTGGTTCTGAGAGTTCCAGAGATTCACCACTCCCCAAGTTCTTCATCTCGGTTTTAAACATGTCCCCCTTTCCTAAGCTTTGACCCCTTGTCCTGGCGTGTCCCCAACATCGGGAACCTTCTTCCTATCTATCAATTCAGTCCTGCCTCTAAGAAGGGTTTTCAGTCTGGAAGGGTTTCGGCCTGAAACGTTGCCTATTTCCATCGCTCCATAGATGCTGCTGCACCCGCTGAGTTTCTCCAGCTTTTTTGTGTACCCTTAATAATCTTGTATGTTTCCACATCCACTCTATCCAGGACTTTCATTGTTCTGTATGTTTCAATGAGGAAACTTCTAAACTCCAGCGAGTGCAGGCCCAGTGCCGACAAAAGCTCATCGTACATTAACCCAATCATTTAGCCGTGAAACGAACTTGAACGGGTATCTAAAAATACATTCTGGCTCTGTGTGCGAAAAACGTGTTGTGAAAGGGTGGGGGTGCATGAAAATAATTACACACCATCAGGCAAGTGTGATGCCTGTTGATTTATCATCTTTATGCCATTTTATCACCAACTAGAGAGTGGCCCTGACCCCCTATCTACCAGAGGGGATCTCATTGAAACATGTAACATTGTTAAGGGCTTGGACACGCTAGAGGCAGGAAACATGTTCCCGATGTTGGGGGAGTCCAGAACCAGGGGCCACACACAGTTTAAGAATAAGGGGTAAGCCATTTAGAACGGAGACGAGGAAACACTTTTTCACACAGAGAGTGGTGAGTCTGTGGAATTCTCTGCCTCAGAGGGCGGTGGAGGTTGCATGCTTTCAAGAGAGAGCTAGATAGGACTCTTAAAGATAGCGGAGTCAGGGGATATGGGGAGAAGGCAGAAACGGGGTACTGATTGGGGATGATCAGCCATGATCACATTGAATGGCGGTGCTGGCTCGAAGGGCCGAATGGCCTACTTCTGCACCTATTGTCTATTGACTGTTGTCTACCTCATTGGAGACCCTCGGACTATCTTTAAGAAAGAACTGCAGATGCTGGAAAAATCAAATCTACGGAGCGAAGGAATAGGTAACGTTTCAGGTCGAGACACGTTTCAGGTCGAGACTCTTCTTCAGACATCTCGGCCCGAAATGTCGCCCCTTGCTTCGCTCCATAGATGCTGCCTCACCCGCTGAGTTTCTCCAGCATTTTTGTCTCCATCGGATTATCTTTAATCGGACTTTACCTTACACTAAACATTATCCCCTTTATCCTGTATCTGTACACTGTGGACGGCTCGATTGTAATCATGTATTGTCTTTCCTCTGACTGGTTAGCACGCAACAAAAGCTTTTCACTGTACCTCGGTACACGTGACAATAAACTACACTGAACTAATGCCAGGCTACACACACTATCCCACAAAATAGACAATAGACAATAGGTGCAGGAGTAGGCCATTCGGCCCTTCGAGCCGGCACCGCCATTCAATGTGATCATGGCTGATCATCCCCAATCAGTACCCCGTTTCTGCCTTCTCCCCATATCCCCTGACTCCACTATCTTTAAGAGCCCTATCTGGCTCTCTCTTGAAAGCATCCAGAGAACCGACCTCCACCGCACTCTGAGGCAGAGAATTCCACAGACTCACAACTCTCTGTGTAAAAAGTGTTTCCTCGTCTCCTTTCTAAATGGCTTACCCCTTATTCTTAAACAGTGGCCCCTGGTTCTGGACTCCCCCAACATCGGGAACATGTTTCCTGCCTCCAGTGTGTCCAAACCCTTAATAATCTTGTATGTTTCAATAAGAATCCTCTCATCCTTCTAAACTCCAGAGTGTACAAGCCCAGCCGCTCCATTCTCTATCTATCCTATGCACACTATCCTACACACACTAGGGACAATTTACATTTCTACCAAACCAATTAGCCTACAAGCCTGTACGTCTTTCGAAACTTTGTGTCTATCTTTAGGATAACATAGAACCAGTGGGAACAGGTGATCGCTGGTCGGCGTGGACTCGGAAGGCCGCCTTGCCTGAAACCGGAGCGCCAGGCGGGAACCCACGCGGTCTCAGGGAGAACGTGCAAACTCCGTGCAGATAAGGTGGGCCTGTACTCGCTGGAGTTTAGAAGGATGAGGGGGAGACCTCATTGAAACTTGCCGAATAGTGAAAGGCCTGGATAGAGTGGGTGTGGGGAGGATGTTTCCACTGTTGGGAGAGTCTAGGACCAGAGGGCACAGCCTCAGAATAAAAGGACGTTCCTTTAGGAAGGAGATGAGGAGGAATTTCTTTAGTCAGAGGGTGGAATTCTTTGCCACAGACTGTGGAGACCAAGTCAGTGGATGGATTTAGAGTTAGATAGAGCTCTGGGGGCTAGCGGAATCAAGGGTTATGGGGAGAAGGCAGGCACAGGGTACTGATTGTGGACGATCAGCCATGATCACAATGAATGGTGCTCTATTGACAGTTTCTTGATCAGTGCGGGTGTCGGGGGTTATGGGGAGAAGGTAGAAAAATGGGATTAGGAGGGAGAGATAGATCAGCCATGATTGAATGGTGGAGTAGACAGACGATGGGCCGAATGGCCTAATTCTGCTCCTATCACTTTTTTCCACGCTGTATCTCTAAAATGGGCATTAGTTCACGCTGAAGATGGACATAAAAAGCTGGAAACCAGCGGCCCATCTTGCCCAGCTACACTAGTCTCACCTGCCCGCATTTGGTCCAGATCCCTCCAAACCATGTACCTGCCTAACTGTTTCTTAAATGCGTTCCACACACCCACCACCCACCTGTGTGGAAAAAGTTACCTCTCAGATTCCTAGTCAATCTTTTCCCCCCTTCACCTTGAACCTGTGTCCTCTGGTCCTCGATTCTCCCACGGCACAAAACGCTGGAGTAACTCAGCGGGACGGGCAGCACCTCTGGAGGGAAGGAATGGGTGACGTTTCGGGTCGGGGACCCTGCGCCATTTATCCAATTTATGGACACTGGCTGTCGTCTATCGGTCGATCGCTGACGGAAGGCCCCAACCCCCACCGGTCACTGCCTGCCTATATTTAGTGTTTTCGCTTATCGGGCCAGCATTGAGCATGAAAGTTCTCAAAGCTGATTAAGAGAGAGCGAGAGAGAGAGAGAGAGTTGACAATCTCCAGTGAAACCTCAAACATCCTTCAGAGGAGGCTTGTGGTTTCAGCGCAGTAAACTACGAGACGACGGACAGTTACAGAACCCAGCGCAAACACTCACGCTGACAGGAAAGATTGAAAAGACGAGGCTTGTATTCACTGGAGTTTAGAAGGATGAGGGAAGGATCTTATAGAAACATATCAAATTCTAAAAGGACTGGACAGGCTAGATGCAGGAAAAATGTTCCCAATGTTGGGCGAGTCCAGAACCAGGGGTCACACACACACACAGTCTTAGAATAAAGGGGAGGCCATTTAAGACTGAGGTGAGAAAAAACTTTTTCACCCAGAGAGTTGTGAATTTGTGGAATTCCCTGCCACAGAGGGCAGTGGAGGCCAAGTCACTGGATGGGTTTAAGAGAGAGTTAGATAGAGCTCTAGGGGCTAGTGGAGTCAAGGGATATGGGGAGAAGGCAGGCACGGGTTATTGATTGGGGACGATCAGCCATGATCACAATGAATGGCGGTGCTGGCTCGAAGGGCCGAATGGCCTCCTCCTGCACCTATTGTCTATGTTTCTATGTATACAACAGCCATTCTCAACGCAGGCCTGATGGACCCAATGGGGGCCCTGGCACATTTGATGAGAGTCCCAAGAGTTTTTTTTTTGTGGGGGGGGGGGGGGGGGGGGGGGCTGGAACTGAAACAAATAAATACCAAGCAGTCAGTTTCAAAAATATTTTTGGATCAAGTGTTTAAGAAAGAACTGCAGATGCTGGAAAAATCGAAGGTAGACAAAAATGCTGGAGAAACCCAGCGGGTGAGGCAGCATCTATGGAGCGAAGGAAATAGGCAACGTTTCGGGTTGAGACACTTCTTCAGACTGATGTGAGGATGGGGGGGCGGGAAGAAGAAAGGAAGAGGCGGAGACAGTGGGCTGTGGGAGAGCTGGGAAGGGGAGGGGAAGGAGGGAGAAAGCAGGGACTACCTGAAATTGGAGAAGTCAATGTTCATACTGCTGGGGTGTAAACTACCCAAGTGAAATATGAGGTGCTGCTCCTCCAATTTGCGGTGGGCCTCACTCTGGCCATGGAGGAGGCCCAGGACAGAAAGGTCGGATTCGGAATGGGAGGGGGAGTTGAAGTGCTGGGCCTAACTTCAAGAGCCCTATCTAGCTCTCTCTAAAAAGTATCCAGAGAGCCGGCCTCCACCGCTCTCTGAGGCCGAGAATTCCAGACTCGCAACTCTCTGTGAGAAAAAGTGTTTCCTCGTCTCCGTTCTAAATGGCTTTCCCGCTGAGTTGCTCCAGCACTCTGTGAAACGTCACCTATCCATGTTCTCCACAGATGCTGCCTGACCCGCTGAGTTACTCCAGCACTCTGTGAAACGTCACCTATCCATGTTCTCCACAGATGCTGCCTGGCCCGCTGAGTTACTCCAGCACTCTGTGAAACGTCACCTATCCATGTTCTCCACAGATGCTGCCTGCCCGCTGAGTTACTCCAGCACTCTGTGAAACGTCACCTATCCCTGTTCTCCACAGATGCTGCCTGACCCGCTGAGTTACTCCAGCACTCTGTGAAACGTCACCTATCCATGTTCTCCACAGATGCTGCCTGACCCGCTGAGTTACTCCAGCACTCTGTGTCTATCCTTGGTAATGAGGAGATAGGTGCAAAGGTGGATATGATTATCTGTGGCAAGTACTGCATGGAAACAGGTCCTTCGGCCCATCAAGTCTACACTGACCATCACTGGGTCCTCTGGTTTCCTCCCACATCACGGTAGACAATAAACAATAGACAATAGGTGCAGGAGTAGGCCATTCAGCCCTTCGAGCCAACACCGCCATTCAATGTGATCATGGCTGATCATCCACAATCAGTACCCCGTTCCTGCCTTCTCCCCATATCCCCCTGACTCCGCTATCTTTAAGAGCCCTTTCTAGCTCTCTCTTGAAAGCATCCAGAGAACCGGCCTCCACCGCCCTCTGAGGCAGAGAATTCCACAGACTCACCACTCACAACAAGTGTTTCCTCGTCTCCGTTCTAAATGGCTTACTCCTTATTCTTAAACTGCGTGGCCCCTTGTTCTGGGCTCCCCCAACATCGGGAACATGTTTCCTGCCTCTAGTGTGTCCAAACACTGAATAATCTTATATTTTTCAATAAGATCCCCTCTCATCCAGAGTATACAAGCCCAGAGCTGCTGCTTCACAGCGCCAGAGACCCGGGTTCGATCCCGACTACGGGCGCTGTCTGTACGGAGTTTGTACGTTCTCCCCGTGACCTGCGTGGGTTTTCTCTGAGATCCTCAGTTGCCTCCCACACTCCAAAGTCATACAAGTTTTGTAGGTTAATTGGCTTCTGTAAACTGTTCCTAGTGTGTGGGATAGTGCTCGTGTAAGTGGGTCATCATTTGTCAATGCGGACTCGGTGGGCTGAAGGGACGCAAGGGATTAGAGGGTAGAAACTGGCCCTTCGGCCCAACTTGCCCATACCGACCAACATGTCCTTCTGCCCAAGATAGACACAAAAAGCTGTAGTAACTCAGCGGGACAGGCAGCATCTCTGGAGAGAAGGAAACATAGAAACATAGAAACATAGAAATTAGGTGCAGGAGTAGGCCATTCGGCCCTTCGAGCCTGCACCGCCATTCAATATGATCATGGCTGATCATCCAACTCAGTATCCCGTACCTGCCTTCTCTCCATACCCCCTGATCCCCTTAGCCACAAGGGCCACATCTAACTCCCTCTTAAATATAGCCAATGAACTGGCCTCAACTACCCTCTGTGGCAGAGAGTTCCAGAGATTCACCACTCTCTGTGTGAAAAAAAGTTCTTCTCATCTCGGTTTTAAAGGATTTCCCCTTTATCCTTAAGCTGTGACCCCTTGTCCTGGACTTCCCTAACATCGGGAACAAGCTTCCTGCATCTAGCCTGTCCAACCCCTTAAGAATTTTGTAAGTTTCTATAAGATCCCCTCTCAATCTTCTAAATTCTAGAGAGTATAAACCAAGTCTACCCAGTCTTTCTTCATAAGACAGTCCTGACATCCCAGGAATCAGTCTGGTGAACCGTCTCTGCACTCCCTCTATGGCAATAATGTCCTTCCTCAGATTTGGAGACCAAAACTGTACGCAATACTCCAGGTGTGGTCTCACCAAGACCCTGTACAACTGCATGGGTCGAGACCTTTCTTCAGACCTCAACCCCACTGCATCATCTTCCATGTCCTTCTGCCCAAGAGGTCCATGCCATCCAAAGCAACCCATCCAAGCTAAACACAACATTAGATGGATAAATGGATAGGACACGTTGGGAGGGATATGGACCAAACGCAGGCAGGTGGGACTAGTGTAGCTGGGATATGTTGGCCGGTGTGGGCAAGATGGGCTGAAGGGCCTGTTTCCACACTGTATCACTCTATTGACTTCCCACCAGTTTCCAAGGCCCACCACCAGCCTAGGTTCACCGCAGCCATGGACCAAGTCCAAGAACATGAGATGTTTCCACAAAGTGTCCACACCATTCATCCCCTGTCCACCACAGCGGGATATATGCTTTAGATAACCAGAAAAGACAATATCCATGCAGTACAAGAGCCTAAAGGGCCTGTCCCAACATGGTCGCGAGGAGTCACCCAAAGAGTCGTACCTTTTTCTGGTCGCCACTGGATTTTTTTTCAACATGTTGAAAATTTTCAGCCACCTGCTGCGACTAATGACGGGTGCCGGCAAGTCGCCGAAAAAAATCGCGTAAGTGGGACAGGCCTTTAAGGTTCCCTTACATTTCACCCCTCCCCCCCCCATAGTGCGACACCTCACACTCGCTTGGGTTAAACTACACCTGCCACTTGCCTGCCCAGATCAGTATCGATCAAGATTAGAAACCTGCGTTAAAACACCAGCTTAAATCCCAATTTTAAAAACTCCAGATTTTATAAACTACAGATTTAAAAACACCAGATTAAAAAAAACTCCACATTTTAAAAACTCCAGATTTAAAAAACTCGATTTAAAAACCCCACATTTAAAAAACTCCACATTTAAAAAACTCCACATTTAAAAAACTCCACATTTAAAAAAACTCCAGATTTTAAAAACTCGATCTAAAAAACGGCAGATTTAAAAAAACTCCAGATGTAAAAAACTCGATTTTAAAAAACTCCAGATTTTAAAAACTCCAGATTTTAAAAACGTGATTTAAAAAAACTCCAGATTATTAAAAAACTCCAAATTTAAAAAAACTCCAGATATAAAAAAACTACAAATTTATAAAACTCCAGATTTAAAAAACTCCAGATTTTAAAAACTCGATTTAAAAAAACTCCAGATTATTAAAAAAAACTCCAAATTTAAAAAAACACCAGATATAAAAAAACTACAAATTTATAAAACTCCAGATTTCCAAAAAATTCCAGATTTTAAAAACTGCAGAGTTAAAAAAAAAACTCCAGATTTTAAAACCTCCAGATTTTAACTTTGCTTTTAAACCCAATTTAAACCCTGATGTTAAATCCAAATTTTAATCTCCAATTGAAACCTCTCTAATTTTAAACCACAATTTAATCCGCATTTTAAACTGTGATTTGCGCTCATGTTAAACTGCATCTGCCGCCCCTCTGCCCGGGCAAGTGTCTATAGCGCGGCAGCATGCACGCTCGCTCACCCCTGCGGTGGGTTCTTGTCCAGCCAGCCCGCTTTGATGAGGGGGCAGAGTGGGTTGGTGTCCAGCCCCTGGCCGGGCAGAGGGTGGGGCCGCACTGACTGACTGCTCCCCGCCGACTCTTCCAGCTCCGCGGCGGGACCCGGCTCGGCAAAACTGAAACCTTCGTGCGGCCTGCAGGGAGAGAGGGGGAGGGGGTCAGAGGGGGACACCGGCCATCATCCTCCCCGCGTCCTCTTCACCAACCCCCCACCTGCCATCATCCCCCCACTTCTTCAACCCTCTCACCTCTCCCACCCTCCTCCCCCTCTCCCTGCCCCCCCCCCCCTCCTCTCCCCTCCCCCCTCCCCCCCTCTCCCACCCTCCCCCCCCCCTCCCACCGCTCCACTATCCTACCCCCCCCCACCCCGCCCCCATCATCAACCCCATCCCTTCCCCTCCCCGCAACCCGTCCCCATCTCCCCCAACCCCACCCTACCCCTCCCCTCCGCATCCCATCCCCTCTCCCGCCCCTCTTCATCTCGTTTGAACACGCCAGAGGCAGGAAACATGGTCCCGATGTTGGTGGAGTCCAGAACCAGGGGCCACACAGTTTAAGAATAAGGGATAAGCCATTTAGAACGGTGACGAGGAAACACTTTTTCTCACAGAGAACCGTGTACCGAGGTACAGTGGAAAACGTTTGTTCTGGATCTGGGTCTGGATGTAGTACGCTGAAAATCTCCAGATAAAGCATCACTCAGCACTTTTGTAACACAATCCCACACCCACTAGGGACATTTATTTTGTGCATTAACAGACAAACCTGCACGTCTTTGGAGTGTGGGAGGAAACCGAAGATCTCGGAGAAAACCCCCGCAGGTCACGGGGAATTCTCTGCCTCAGAGGGCGGTGGAGGCCGGTTCTCTGGATGCTTTCAAGAAAGAGCTAGATAGAACTCTTAAAAATAGTGGAGTCAGGGGATATGGGGAGAAAGCAGGAACGGGGTACTGATTGGGGATGATCAGCCGTGATCACATTGAATGGCGGTGCTGGCTCGAAGGGGGCCGAATGGCCTACTCCTGCACCTGTTGTCTATTGTGTATTGGCCCGCATTCCTTCTCTCGAAACATAGAAAATAGGTGCATGTGTTGGCCATTCGGCCCTTCGAGCCAATATGATCATGGCTGATCATCCCCAGTCAGTACATGTAACAAGGAACTGCAGATGCTGGTTTAAATCGAAGGTAGACACAAAATGCTGGAGTGAAATGCGGGACAGGCAGCATCTCTGGATAGAAGCGTCTTGCGTCTATCCTCGGTTCTAAGCCGGCATCTGCAGTTCCTCCCTGTGCCTCGTATCCGTGGGAATGTCCTTTGCCGGCCCGGAATGACACAAGGAATGTCGGGAAGGGGAGGAACGGCGAACTGGACTTACAGGTTGAGCATGGTCTCGTAGTCATCAGCCGTATCCTCGTCACTGAAGAGGCTGCTCGGACTCTCACCAGCACCGCCCCACTCCTGACAAACACCAAGGAGCAATGGTTAGCAATGTAGAAACACCGAAACATAGAAACATAGGTGCAGGAGGAGGCCATTCGGCCCTTCGAGCCAGCACCATTCGCCATTCATTGTGATCATGGCTGATCGTCCCCTATCAATAACCCGTGCCTGCCTTTTCCCCATATCCCTTGGCTCCACCAGCCCCTAGAGCTCTGTCTAACTCTCTCTTAAATCCATCCAGCGACTTGGCCTCCACTGCCCTCTGTAGCAGGGAATTCCACAAATTCACAACTCTCTGGGTGAAAAAGTTTTTTCTCACCTCAGTCTTAAATGATTCTAAGTGTGGCCCCTGGTTCTAGACTCGCCCAACATTGGGAATATTTTTCCTGCATCTAGCTTGTCCAGTCCTTTTATAATTTTATATGTTTCTATAAGATCCGCTCATCCTTCTAAACTCCAGTGAATACAAGCCTAGTCTTTTAAATCTTTCCTCATATGACAGTCCCGCCATCCCAGGGATCAATCTCGTGAACCTACGCTGCACTGCCTCAATCACAAGGATGTCCTTCCTCAAATTAGGAGACCAAAACTGTACACAATACTCCAGATGTGATCTCACCAGAGCCCTATACAGCTGCAGAAGAACCTCTTTACTCCTATACTGAAATCCTCTTGTTATGAAGGCCAACATTCCATTAGCTTTCTTCACTGCCTGCTGTACCTGCACGCCAACTTTCAGTGACCGGTGTACAAGGACACCCAGGTCTCGCTGTATCTCCCCCTTACCCAACCTAACCCCATGGTGGAGGCATAGAATAGTGGCATTTACTCCTATACTGAAAGAATGAATAAGTTTATTGGCCAAGTATTCACATACAAGGAATTTGCCATGGTGCTCCGCCCACAAGTGACAACATGACATACAGTGACAGTTAGGGATGACACATAAAACATTAAACATTAATAATAAAACATTATTGATTAAACATATGCATGAAATAAAACGCCAGAGCAAAGGGAGGCTACAGATTTTTGGTTATTGAGTAGAGCAACTACTCGTGGATAAAAACATTTTTTATGTCTGGCTGTGGCAGCTTTGACAGTCCGGAGTCGCCTTCCAGAGGGAAGTGATTCGAAGAGTTTGTGGCCAGGCCAGGGTGAGAGGGGTCAGAGATGATCTTGCCCGCTCGCTTCCTGGCCCTTGTAGGCGCAAGACGGCCGGTCGTTCCGCTAAAGGTCTCCGCTCTCAGCCCGCCTGGACCCACATGATCTCCCGGTTGCCAAACACTTCAACTCCCCCTCCCATTCCCACACTGACCTTTCTGTCCTGGGCCTCCTCCATTGTTGTCAGAGGCCCAGCAAATTGGATGAACAGCACCTCATATTTCTCTTGGGTAGTTTACACCCCATATGTTGACTTCTCTAACTTCAAGTAACCCTTACATCCTCTCTCTTTCTCTTTCTGCCTCTCTCTCCATCCCTCCCCCACCCAAGTCACACCAGCTTCTCGTTCTCACCCAACAAACAGCCACCAACGGCCTGTTCCCTTTATCATTGTTACTTGTTTGCATATCTTTCATCCATTTGTTCTACATCTCTCCACATCACCGTCTATATCTCTCGTTTCCCTCTCCCCTGACACTCAGTCTGAAGAAGGGTCTCAGCACGGAAACGTTACCCGTTCCTTCTCTCCAGAGGTGCTGCCTGTCCCGCTGAGTTACTCCAGCATTTTGTGTCCACCTTCAATGAAAGGGAGGTTGGTCTGTGTGATGGGCTGGGCTGCGTCCACAATTCGTTGCAATTTCTTGCACAATTCATCACACAAACCAACCTCCCTTCCATCGACTCCATCTACACCTCACGCTGCCTCGGCAAGGTCAGCAGCATCATCAAGGACCAGTCTCACCCCCGGCCACTCCCTCTTCTCCCCTCTCCCATCGGGCAAGAGGTACAGAAGTGTGAAAACGAACACACACCTCCAGATTCAGGGACAGTTTCTTCCCGGCTGTTATCAGGCAACTGAATCATCCTACCACAACCAGAGAGCGGTCCTGAGCTACTCTCTACCTCATTGGTGACCCTCAGACTATCTTTGATTGGAATTTACTGACTTTACCTTGCACTAAACGTTATTCCCTTTATCCTGTATCTGTACACTGTGGACGGCTCGATTGTAATCATGTATTGTCTTTCCGCTGACTGGTTAGCGTGCAACAAAAGCTTTTCACTGTACCTCGGTACACGTAACAATAATAGACAATAGGTGCAGGAGGAGGCCATTCGGCCCTTTGAGCCAGCACCGCCATTCAATGTGATCATGGCTGATCATCCCCAATCAGTACCTCGTTCCTGCCTTCTCCTCATATCCCCTGACTCCGCTATCTTTAAGAGCCCTATCTAGCTCTCTCTTGAAACTAAACTAAACTTTAGAGAAGGGTCTTGACCCGAAACGTCACCCATTCCTTCCCTCCAGAGGTGCTGCCTGTCCCGCTGAGTTACTCCAGCATTTTGTCTCTATCTTCGGTACAAACCAGCATCGGCAGTTCCTTCCCACACATAAACTTTAGAGGGATATGGGCCAAACATGGGCAGGTGGGACTATTGTAGATGGGGCACGTTTGTCGGCACGGGTCAGTTGGGCCGAAGGGCCTGTGCAGAGATGGGGGAGAGGCTGGGGATGGGATAGGATGGGAAATACCAGGAGTCAGGAATGCGGGGCAGGATTGCGGATGGAACGGAAGGTTCCGGCAGCTCGTGACTGGTGGGGCCGTGAGGCTGGAGTTACAATCAAGGACAGCCATGATCACTGTGAATGGCGGTGCTGGCTCGAAGGGCCGAATGGCCTACTCCTGCACCTATTGTCTATTGTCTAAGGATGGGAATGTTGCTGTAATCAGTTTCAGTTCACATTATTGTCCTGTGTACCGAGGTACAGTGAAAAGCTTTTGTTGCGTGCTAACCAGTCAGCGGAAAGACAATACATGATTACAATCGAGCCGTCCACATTGTACAAATACACGATAAGGGAATAACGTTTAGTGCAAGGTAAAGTCCGTAAATTCTGATCAAAGATAGTCCGAGGGTCACCAATGAGGTAGATAGTAGTAGTTCAGGACCGCTCTCTGGTTGTGGTGGGATGGTTCAGTTGCCTGATAACAGCTGGGATGAAACTGTCCCTGAATCTGGAGATGGAATCCTGTTTTGGCTTCACCCACTGCAACCTTCTAGCCTATTCTACACACCAGGGACAATTTATTTTTCCAAATGCAACCTTTGCCAATGTCTTGTACAACTTACGAAGATGTTGCCAGGACTGGGCAATAGACAATAGGTGCAGGAGTAGGCCATTCGGCCCTTCGAGCCAGCACAGTCGCTAGAGGGTGTGAGCTACAGGGAGAGGTTGAGTCGGCTGGGACTCTACCCGATCTAGTCCGCTACCATCTACCCGATCTAGTCCGCTCGTGATTTTATACACCTCTATAAGATCACCCCTCATCCTCTTGCGCTCCAAGGAATATAGAGGTGTATAAAATCACGAGCGGACTAGATCGGGTAGATGCACAGAGTTTCTTGCCCAGAGTAGGGAAATCGAGGACCAGAGGACATAGGTTCAAGGTGAAAGGGAAAAGATTTAATAGGAATCTATTAATAGGAGGGGTACCTTTTTCACACAAAGAGTGGTGGGTGCATGGAAGGAGTTGCAGGAGGAGGTAGTTGAGGCTGGGACTATCCCAACGTTTAAGAAACAGTTAGACAGGTACATGGATAGGACAGGTTTGGAGGGATATGGGCCAAGCGCAGGCAGGTGGGACGAGTGTAGCTGGGACACGTTGGCCAGTGTGGACAAGTTGGGCCGAAGAGCCTGTTTCCACACTGTATCACTCTGTGACTGGGCTGTCAAACAGTGATCATTTGACGACACTGGGCCTGTAGTGGCTGCAGTTTAGAAGGATGAGGGGGGGCCTCATGGAAACATAGAATAATGAAAGTGGATGTGGGGAGGATGTTTCCACTTGTGGGAGAGACTAGGACCAGAGGACACGGCCTCAGAATTAAAGGGCGCTCTTTTAGTGAGGAGGAACTTCTTTAGTCAGAGGGTGGTGAATCTGTGGAACTCATTGCCACAGAGGGCTGTGGAGACCAAGTCAGTGGATAGTTTTACGGCAGAGATAAGACAGATTCTTAATTAGAACGGGTGTCAAGGGTTCTGGGGAGAAGGCAGGAAAATGGGATTAGGAGGCAGAGATCAGACATGATTGAATGGCGGAGCGGACTCGATGGGCCGAATGGCCTAATTCTACCCCTATAACTTGTGAACTTGTAACGTATCATCAAAAACCTATCCACCAAGTGTGGCCTCACTACAGCACAATAGGGAACGTTATTTATCCCAGAAGGGAAATTGGACAAATAGTCTTGTACAGTTGCGACATCTATGCATAATATCCAAGCTCAGCCTCACCAACGTCTTGTACATCTGTAAGGTAACAATACATAATAGGTGCAGGAGTAGGCCATTCGGCCCTTCAAGCCAGCACCGCCATTCAATGTGATCATGGCTGATCATCCCCAATCAGTGCCCCGTTCCTGCCTTCTCCCCATATCCCCTGACTCCGCTATCTTTAAGAGCCCTATCTAGCTCTCTCTTGATCTATCCAGTAAACCGGCCTCCACCGCCCTCTGAGGCAGAGAATTCCACAAACTCACAACTCTCTGGGTGTAAAAGTGTTCACTCATCTTCGTTCTAAATGACTTACCCCTTATTCTTAAACTGCGGCTCCTGGTTCTGGACTCCCCCAACATCAGGAACATGTTTCCTGCCTCTAGCGTGTCCAAACCCTTATTAATCTTATATGTTTAAATAACATCCCCTCTCATCGTTCCAAGCTCCAGAGTGTACAAGCCCAGCCGCTCCATTCTCTCAGCATATGACAGTCCCGCCATCCCGGGAATTAACCTGGTAAACCTACGCTGCACTCCCTCAATAGCAAGAATGTCCTTCCTCAAATTAGGGGACCAAAACTGCACACAGGTGTGATCTCCAGGTGTGATCTCACTAAGTCCCAACTATACACAATACGGATACTTTCAAGAGAGAGCTAGATAGGGCTCTTAAAGATAGCGTAGTCAGGGGATATGGGGAGAAGGCAGGAACGGGGTACTGATTGGGGATGATCAGCCATGATCACATTGAATGGCGGTGCTGGCTCGAAGGGCCGAATGGACCACTCCTGCACCTATTGTCTATTGATGTCTCTGGAGAACATGGATAGGTGATGTTTCTGAAGAAGGGTCTCGATCCAGTCTCACCTAAAGCGATGGAAGCAGTCGGGCAGATTAGGGGGGAACAAGAAGAGCGGTGATCTCACCAAACAGGGGCTTGGGTCCGCACTATCCTTGTCGTTCATCTCGGCCCGATCCATCAGGTTGTCATCCGGAGGTCGCTGCTCACATCCCACACCTTCCAGGGGATCGGAGTCTGCCACGGGAACAAACACAAGCATTGGGTCAAACTCTGTGAGGCAAAGGAACTGCGGATGCTGGTTTACACAGAAGATAGACACAAAAAGCTGGAGTAACTCAGCGGGACAGGCAGCATCTATGGAGCGAAGGAATGGGCCACGTTTCGGGTCGAGACCCTTCTTCGGACGTCTATCAGTCTGAGCAAGGGTCTCCACCTGAAACGTTCAGTTCGGAGAAGGCTCTTGACCCGAAACATCGCCCATTCCTTCGTTCCAGAGATGCTGCCTCACCCACTGAGTTTCTGCAGCATTTTTGTCTACCTTCGATTTTTCCAGCATCTGCAGTTCCTTCTTAAAGAAACTGCAGATGCTGGTTTGCACTGAAGATAGACAGGAAAAGCTGGAGTAACTCAGAGGGACAGGCAGCATCTCCGGAGAGAAGGAATAGGTGATGTCTCGGGTTGATGGATGAGAGGGGATCTTATTGAAACATATAATTCTTAAGGGATCGGACAGGCTAGATGCAGGAAACATGTTCCCGATGTTCGGGGAGTCCAGAACCAGGGGTCACACAGTTTACTCCTGCACCTATTGTCTATTGTCACGGCGGTAGAGTTGCTGCCTCAGAGCCGCAGAGACCCGGGTTCGATCCCGACCAGTTTTTGTGCGAGCTCTCCGGTTTCCTCCCACACTCCGAAGACGTGCAGGTTTGTAGGTTAATTGGCTTGGTGTAAATGCGAATTGTCCCAAGTGTGTGTGTGTGTGTGTGTGTGTGTAGGATAGTGTTAGTGTGCGAGGATCGCCGGTCGAAACAGACCCAGTGGGCCGAAGGGCAGAGAATTCCGCAGACACCACTCTCTGTGTGAAAAAGTGTTTCCTCGTCTCCGTTCTAAATGGCTTACCCCTTATTCTTAAACTGTGGCCCCTGGTTCAAGACTTCCCCAACATCGGGAACATGTTTCCTGCCTCTAGCGTGTCCAAGCCCTTAACAATCTTATATGTTTCAATGAGATACCCTCTCATCCTTCTAAACTCCAGAGTGTACAAGCCCAGCTGCTCCATTCTCTCAGCATATGACAGTCCCGATGTCCCGGGAATTAACCTTGTAAACCTACGCTGCACTCCCTTAATAGCAAGAATGTCCTTCCTCAAATTAGGGGACCAAAACAGCACACAATACTCCAGGTGTGGTCTTACTAGGGCCCTGTACAACTGCAGAAGGACCTCGTTCTTTAAGGACCTCCACTATCTTTAAGAGCCCTATCTATCTCGGTCTAAATGGTGGCCGAATTGGGAAAGGGGGAGATGCAGCGAGACCTGGGGGTCATGGTACACCAGTCATTGAAGGTAGGCATGCAGGTGCAGCAGGCAGTGAAGAAAGCGAATGGTATGTTAGCTTTCGTTGCAAAAGGATTTGAGTATAGGAGCAGGGAGGTTCTACTGCAGTTGTACAGGGTCTTGGTGAGACCACACCTGGAGTATTGCGTACAGTTTTGGTCTCCAAATCTGAGGAAGGACATTATTGCCATAGAGGGAGTGCAGAGACGGTTCACCAGACTGATTCCTGGGATCTCAGGACTGTCTTATGAAGAAAGCCTGGATAGACTTGGGTTATACTCTCTAGAATTTAGGAGGGTCAGATTGAGACTGGGGGACTCTTAGAATAGATTGAAGGGGATCATTAGTAGAAACTACCAAATTCTTAAGGGTTGGACAGGCTAGATGCAGGAAGATTGTCCCGATGTTAGGGAAGTCCAGGACAAGGGGTCACAGCTTAAGGATAAGGGGGAAATCTTTAAAACCGAGATGAGAAGAACTTTTTTCACAACGGGGGGGTGAATCTCTGGAACTCTCTGCCACAGGAGGTTGTTGAGGGCAGTTTATTGGGTATATTTTAGAGGGAGTTAGATGTGGCCCTTGTGGTAAGGGGAATATCAGGGGGGTATGGAGAGAAGGCAGGTAACGGGATACTGAGATTGGATGATCAGCCATGATCATATTGAATGGCGGTGCAGGCTTCGCGAAGGGCCGAATTGGCCTACTCCTGCACTAATTTCTATGTTTCTATGTTTCTATGTCTTGAAAGCATCCAGAGAACCGGCCTCCACCGCCCTCTGAGGCAAAGAATTCCACAGACTCACAACTCTCTGTGTGAAAAAGAGTGGAAGAAGGAACTGCGGATGCTGGTTTAAACTGAAGATGGACACAAAATGCTGGAGTAACTCAGCAGGACAGGCAGCGTCTCTGGAGAGAAGGAATGGTCGAGGTCTCGGCCCGGAATGTCACCCGTTCCTTCTCTCCAGAGATGTTGCCTGTCCCGCTGAGTTACTCCAGCTGTTTGTGTCTATCCCTTTACATAACATTATTTTCAATAAGTTTAGAGTTCCCACCAGTAGATTTCAGGTAACAAAAACTAGCGAGTTGGGGAACAGTTATGTGTAATCATTGTGGGTCTTCTTCCTTGTGATTTTCTTTTGTTTCCTAGTTCCCAATCTTGACTGAGCAGTTGTGTTTTGAAACTTAACTAGAACATCACAGGTGGAACAGGACCTCAGGAAAACCTATGCCCCCTCTCTCACCTTAAAGTGGATTAACGTACGTTGAGCGTTTGTCGGCATTGGGCCTGCACTCGCTGGAGTTTAGAAGGATGAGAGGGAAGGGGAACCTCCATTGCCACCAACTGTTTACGGAATAGTGAAAGTGGGCTGGATATACAGTGGGACGTGTGATGAGGAGCCGGGATTTTTCCACTTAGCCTGGGAGAGTCTAGGACTAGAGGGCAACAGGCTCAGAATTAACACGGAACGTTCTGTCTCAGAAGGAGGATGAGGAGGAATTCCTCTTAGAGGCTAAGTGGAGAACAGCCTTGAGAGCGTGGTGGTGCCTCCATCTGTGGAGGATTAGAGGATTTTCTTTGCCACACGACGGCTGTGGGAGGCCAAGTCGGTGATGTATTTTCGTGAATGGCACAGCCTCAATTAAAGAGTTTATATTAGACATGAGAGGATTCTTGATTAGTGCGGGTGTCAGGGGTTATGGGGAGAAGGCAGGAGAATGGGGTTAGGAGGGGGAGATAGCTCGGCCTTGATTGAATGGCGGAGTAGACTTGATGGGCCGAATGGCCTAATTCTTCTCCTATCACTCATGAACTTATAGTCCCATGAAAGTGGTGTCACAGGTATATAGGAAGGTCGGGAAGACTTTCAGTACATTGGCCTTCATCAGTCAGGGGACTGTGCATGGAAGATGTATGATTGCTTCATAACTTCACAAGGCATCAGTGGGCCATGCTGGACCACAGCTGCTCCTCGACTTACGATGGGCAGACATAAGATCATAAGTGATAGGAGCAGAATTAGGCCATTCGGCCCGTCAAGTTGGCACCACAATTCAATCATGGCTGACCTATCTCTCCCTCCCAACCCCATTCTCCTGCCTTCTCCCCGTAACCCCTGACACCCGTACTGATCAAGAATCTATCTATCTCTGCCTTAAATATATCCACTGACTTGGCCTCCACCGCCGTCCGTGGCAATGAGTTCCACAGATTAATCTTAAGACATAGGAGCGGTTGTCAGAAATTATAAGGAAGATGAGCAGGTTATAGTTTAGTGTAGAGATAGCGCACAGAAACAGGCCCTTCGGCCCACCGACCCCTGTACATTAATACTATCCTATTTGGAATCATATCAAGCTGATTACAAGGTTAATTCCCGGGATGGGGGTGGGAACTGTCATATGCTGAGAGAAGGGAGCGGTTAGGGCTTGTACACTCTGGAGTTTAGAAGGGATGAGAGGAGATCTTATTGAAAAACATATAAGATTAATAAGGTGGTTTGGACACCGCTAGGAGGCAGGAAAACATAGTTCCGATTGTTGGGGGGGAGCTATTGTGGGCCTGAGCTGCAGGGAGAGGTTGGGCAGGCTGGGGCTTTATACCTTGGAGCACAGGAGGCTGAGGGATGATCTTGTAGAGGTGTACAAAACATTGAGGGGAATAGATGGGGCGAATGGTGGAGCTCCAAACTAAACCCATACTCAAGCACGTGAACAAACGCTGGGAATTATCCCTCAAGCTCACATCGGAGAGAGCAGGAGAACATCTTCAAAGCAGGAAATAGACACAGCAGGACAGGCAGCATCTCTGGAGAGAAGGGATGGGTGACGTTTCGGGTCGAGACCATTCTTCAGACTGCTTCGCTCCAGAGAAGCTGCCTGCCCCACTGAGTTACCCCAGCATTTTGTGTGCATCTATCCTTCCTGCACATGCTTCCAAGTCAATATACAATAGACAATAGGTGCAGGAGGAGGCCATTCGGCCCTTCGAGCCAGCACCGCCATTCAATGTGATCATGGCTGATCATCCCCAATCAGTACCCCGTTCCTGCCTTCTCCCCATATCCCCTGACTCCGCTATCTTTAAGAGCCCTATCTAGCTCTCTCTTGAAAGTGTCCAGATTCAGATTCAACTTTAATTGTCATTGTCAGTGTACAGTACAGAGACAACGAAATGTATTAGACAATGAAATCACAGGGCGGTCCAGAGAACCGCCCTCTGAGGCAGAGAATTCCACAGACTCACAACGCCCTTAACAAAATCTTAACAAAACCTTAAACAAAACCGTAACAACAACCTTAACAAAAGTCGTCACTCCTCGAGGAGTGAAACGTACGAGTGGAATGTGTCGGGGCTGGACTCACCTTGTGTCTGCCAGTCGAGGGGACGTCTGGGTGGGAGGAGGGGTCCACTCTGTGACTGCTGTGGGACTGCAGCCTGCGTTTGAAGTAGGAGAGGGGTCAGAGTTCCAGCCTTCGGGTCCTCCAAACACACTCCAGGTGCGGTCCTAAACATTAGAACAAAAACAAAAAGACAAAATCATCACACGGAATAATGTGGGAAGGAACTGCAGATGCCGGTTTACACTGAAGATTGAATCAAAGTGCTGGAGTAACTCGGCGGGGCAGGCAGCATCTCTGGAGAGAAGGAATAAGGAAGTAAGTAAGTTTATTGGCCAAGTATTCACATACAAGGAATTTGCCTTGGTGCTCCGCCCACAAGTAACAACATGACAGTTGACTCAGGAAACACTAAACATTAATAATAATAATAATAATAATAATAATTTTATTTATAGAGCACTTTAAAAACAAACATAGCTGCAACAAAGTGCTGTACATCACTAATCATTGACAAAAAAGTTAATGCACACCAATAATAACAATCAAAAGAAATAGTAGGAAAAGACATGTAAAATAAAGAAACATCAAAAACACCAAAAACAGAAGCAAAGCCTCAGGCATGGTCAAAAGCCAGGGAGTACAAATGTGTTTTAACACTGGATTTGAAGATGGACAGTGAGGGGGCCTGTCTGATGTGCAACGGCAGGGTGTTCCAGAGTGCTGGAGCAGCAACAGAGAAGGCTCTATCCCCTCTGAGCCTCATTAACATTATTATTAACATTAATAATAATAAAACATTAATGATAAAACACCATTGATCAAGCATGTGAACCAACAAAATACCAGATCAAAGGGAGGCTACAGATTTTTGGCTGTTGAGTAGAGCAACTACTCGGGGTGGATAAAAGCTGTTTCTATGTGGCAGCTTTGACAGTCCGGAGTCGCCTTCCAGAGGGAAGTGATTCAAAGAGTTTGTGGCCAGGCCAGGGTGAGAGGATGGCGTTTCGGGTCGAGACCCTTCTGTAGGGATTTGTGGCCATTTTGTGCCTGTCTTCAGGTCTGTAGTCAATTGGCTTCAGTGAACTGTCCCAATAGACAATAGGTGCATGAGTAGGCCATTCGGCCCTTCGAGCCAGCACCGCCTGCAGACCCCGCTTGGTGCAAACGGGTGATTGCTGGTCTATCTTTCAGTCTGAAGAAGGGTTCTGAACCAAAATGTCACCAACCCCTTTTCTCCAGGGATGCTGCCTTATAATAGAGAAGACTTAGGAAGAGATTTGAATTAGAGATACAGCATGGCAACAGTCTTTGGCCCACCTAGTCCACGTTAACCAATGTCACCTGTCCACAGATGCTGCCTGACCCGCTGAGTTACTCCAGCATTTTTGTCTTCCTTCAAAATAAACCATTGTTCCTTTCAAAACAAGGGGTGGTTTCAGGACCCAATAAGCAGTCGACCATCTTCTCCACGAACTTCCCCTTTGTATGGTGCGGAGAGCAGTGAAAATCATATCACGTTCAGCAAGCCACAAATGTTAAATACACGGAAGTCCTGTCCACTCAACTCATTCCAGCTTCTTCTTTTGACTGTAGACAATAGACAATAGGTGCAGGAGTAGGCCATTCGGCCCTTCGAGCCAGCACTGCCATTCAATGTGTTCATGGCTGATCATCCCCAATCAGTACCCCGTTCCTGCCTTCTCCCCATATCCCCTGACTCCGCTATCTTTAAGAGCTCTATCTAGCTCTCTTGAAAGCATCCAGAGAACCGGCTTCCACCGCCCTCTGAGGCAGAAAATTCCACAGACTCACAACTCTCTGTGAGAAAAAATGTTTCCTCGTCTCCGTTCTAAATGGCTTACTCCTTATTCTTAAACTGTAGCCCCTGGTCCTGGACTCCCCCAACATCGGGTAGAATGTTTCCTGCCTCTAGCGTGTCCAAGCCCTTAACAATCTTATATGTCTCAATGAGATGAACTAGTGCCCTTAACATCCACGCTACAGAGGGAAGGGAGGGAAGTCAGCTGACTAAAGGGGTGAAGGAAAGAGCGTTCACGTCGCGGCCCTGTTTCCACCAATCTTTCCACCTCCACGCACAAGAAGCAACAAGAGAGACACCATCTTTAAGAAGGAACTGCAGATGCTGGAAAAATCGAAGGTAGACAAAAATGCTGGAGGAACTCAGCGGGTGAGGCAGCATCTATGGAGAGAAGGAAATAGGCGACGTTTCGGGTCGAGACCCTTCTTCAGACTGATGTGGGGGGGGTGCGGGAAGAAGAAAGGAAGAGGCGGAGACAGTCGGCTGTGGGAGAGCTGGGAAGGGGAGGGGAAGGAGGGAGAAAGCAGGGACTACCTGAAATTGGTGAAGTCAGTGTTCATACCGCTGGGGTGTAAACTACCCAAGTGAAATATGAGGTGCTGCTCCTCCAATTTGCGGTGGGCCTCACTCTGGCCATGGAGGAGGCCCAGGACAGAAAGGTCGGATTGGGAATGGGAGGGGGAGTTGAAGTGCTGAGCCACCGGGAGATCAGGTTGGTTATTGTGAACTGAGCGGAGGTGTTGGGCGATGCGATCGCCAAGCCTACGCTTGGTCTCACCGATGTAGAGCAGCTGACACCTAGAGCAGCGGATGCAATAGATGAGGTTGGAGGAGGTGCAGGTGAACCTCTGCCGCACCTGGAAAGACTGCTTGGGTCCTTGGATGGAGTCAAGACAGACACCATTGTCAAGAAGGTGTCTTCAGCTCTGCCTGAACAACTTCTAATCTTGTGCATGGTCTGGATAAGAAGAATAAGCTGTCTACGCATCTTACCCCTACCACAGACACTCTCCCCCCCCCCACTGAATCCCCACCCACAGACACATGGTGGCGCAGCGGTAGAGTCACTGCCTCACAGCGCCAGAGACACGGGTTCGATCCTAACCACGGGCGCTGTCTGTACGGAGTTTGCACGTTTTCTCCCCGTGACCTGCGTGGGTTTTCTCCGGGCGCTCCGGTTTCCTCCCACACTCCAAAGACGTGCGGGTTTGTAGGTTAATTGGCTTCAGTAAAAATTGTAAACTGTGTGTGTAGGATAGTGTTAGTGTACAGGGAGGGTGGGGGAGGGGGGATATAAAAAAATTGCTGGTCCAAATGGGCGGAAGGTCCTGTTTCTGCACTGTATTTTAAAACCAAACTGAACTCCCCCGATCGCTTTGCCCAACACCTCCGCTCGGTTCACTATGACCAACCTGATCTCCCGGTGTCTCAGCACTTCAACTCCCCCTCCCATTCCCAATCCAACCTTTCTGTCCTGGGCCTCCTCCATGGCCACAGTGAGGCCCACCGCAAATTGGAGGAGCAGCACCTCATATTCCGCTTGGGCAGTTTACATCCCAGCGGTATGAACATTGACCTCCAATTTCAGGTAGTCCCTGCTTTCTCCTCCCTTTCTCAGCTCTCCCTCAGCTCACTGTCTCCACCTCTTCCTTTATTCTGTGAGGAGGATGCTATGAGAATGCAGGGTGACTTGGACAGGATGGGTGTGGGCAGATGCATGGCAGATGCAGTTTAATGTGGATAAATGTGAGGTTATTTGGTGGCAAAAACAGGAAGGCAGATTATTATCTGAATGGTGTCAAGTTGGGAAAAGGGGAAGTACAACGGGATCTGGAGGTCCTTGTACATCAGTCACTGAAAGTAAGCATGCAGGTACAGCAGGCAGTGAAGAAAGCGAATGGCATGTTGGCCTTCATAACAAGAAGAGTTGAGTACAGGAGCAAAGAGGTCCTTCTGCAGTTGTAGAGGGCCCCAGTGAGACCACACCTAGAGTATTGTATGCAATTTTAGTCTCCAAATTAGAGGAAGGACATTCTTGCTGTTGAGGGAGTGCAGCATAGGTTCACCAGGTTAATTCCCGGGATCGCGGGACTGTCATATGTTGATAGAATGGAGGGGCTGGGCTTGTATACTCTGGAATTTAGAAGGATGAGAGGAGATCTTATTGAAACATACAAGATTATGAAGGGATTAGACACGCTAGAGGCATGTTGGGGGAGTCCAGAACCAGGGGCCACAGTTTAAGAATAAGGGGTAAGTCATTTAGAACAGAGATGGGGCAAAACATTTTCACACACAGAGTTGTGAGTCTGTGGAATTCTCTGCCTCAGAGAGCGGTGGAGGCCGGTTCTCTGGATGTTTTCAAGTGAGAGTTAGATAGGGCTCTTAAAGATAGTGGAGTCAGGGGATATGGGGAGAAGGCAGGAACGGGGTACTGATTGGGGGTGATCAGCCAAGATCATTCATAACAAGATAATTTCATTCATAACAAGAGGATTTCAGTATAGGAGTAAAGAGGTTCTTCTGCAGGTGTATAGGGCTCTGGTGAGACCACATCTAGAGTATTGTGTACAGTTTTGGTCTCCTAATTTGAGGAAGGACATCCTTGTGATTGAGGCAGTGCAGCGTAGGTTCACGAGATTGATCCCTGGGATGGTGGGACTGTCATATGAGGAAAGATTGAAAAGACTAGGCTTGTATTCACTGGAGTTTGGAAGGATGAGGGGGATCTTATAGAAACATATAAAATTATTAAAAGGACTGGACAAGCTAGATGCAGGAAAAATGTTCCCAATGTTGGCCGAGTCCAGAACCAGGGGCCACAGTCTTAGAATAAAGGGGAGGCCATTTAAGACTGAGGTGAGAAAAAACTTTTTCACCCAGTGAGTTGTGAATTTATGGAATTCCCTGCCACAGAGGGCAGTGGAGGCCAAGTCACTGGATGGATTTAAGAGAGAGTTAGATAGAGCTCTAGGGGCTAGTGGAGTCAAGGGATATGGGGAGAAGGCAGGCACGGGTTATTGATTGGGGACGATCAGCCATGATCACATTGAATGGCGGTGCTGGCTCGAAGGACCGAATGGCCTCCTCCTGCACCTATCGTCTATCATTCTATGTTTCTATCACAGTGAATGGCGGTGCTGGCTCGAAGGGCCGAATGGCCTCCTCCTGCACCTATTGTCTATTGAACAGGTGATCGAAGGTCGGCGTGGACTCGGTGTGGCGAAAGGCCTGTGTCCGTGTTGCATCTCTCAACTAGAACTCAACCTCACAGAGTGATATAGGGTGGAAACGAGGCCCTTCGGCCCACAGCGCCGGTGCCGACCAACAGATCACCTCACGCACTAACACCATTCTACAGGCTGGGGACAATTTACAGAAGCCAATTAACCTGCACACCTGTGGGTCTTTGGAGAAAACCGGAGCACCCGGAGAAAACCCACGCAGTCACAGGGAGAACGTACCAGCATTTGGTGTCCATCTTCGGTTTAAACCAATATCTGCCGTTCCTTCCAACACATACTTTACTTGACTTTGGAGATACAGCGTGGAAACAGGCCCACTGAGTCCCTTTCAGGAGAGAGCTAGATAGGGCCCTTAAAATGGCGGTGTCAGAGGATATGGGGAGAAGGCAGGAACGGGGTACTGATTGGGAATGATCAACCATGATCACATTGAATGGTGGTGCTGGCTCGAAGGGCCGAATGGCCTACTCCTGCACCTATTGTCTATTGTCAATTGTCCACATCGACCAGCACACTAACATTACCCTACACACACTAGGGGCCAATTTACAATTTTACCAAAGCCAATTCACTTACTAACCTGCATGTCATTTGAGTGTGGGAGGAAACCGGAGCACCTGGAGAAAACCCACGCAGTCACAGAGAGAACGTACAGACAGCACCCGTAGTCGGGATCGAACCCGGGTCTCCAACGCTGTGAGGCAGCGACTCTACCGCTGTGCCACCGTGCCGCCCAACTACACATTCAGATCATGCTGGTCTGATCCTAACCTCAAAGCCACAGCTCACCCACCACCTGCCTTATCACAAATCAATCTCCCTCCACCATTCATAGTGCCACACAGCACGGAAACAGGCCCTTCGGCCCACATGCGGTGGTGCAGCTGGTAGAGTTGCTGTCTCACTGTGCCAGGGACCCGAGTCGGATCCTGCACGGGTTTCCCCCGGGTGCTCCGCGGAATTCCCTCCCACATCCCAAACAATTGCAGCTTTGTAGGTTAATCGGCCTTGACTCGATGTCTTAGAGTCAATAGACAATAGGTGCAGGAGGAGGCCATTCGGCCCTTTGAGCCAGCACCGCCATTCAATGCCATTCGGAGCGGGGAGAGCCGTGGTGGCGCGCGGCTGCGACCCGACTTCGGAGCTTCGGAGTCTCCGGCCGCAGGCCCGGTGGACGGGAACATCGGGAGCTCGCGGGTCCCTGGTGGGAGACGGCTTTTCGGAGCTCCCGCAATGGCAACTTCTCCCGCTGGAATGGCGGGGTTTAAAAGACTCGGAGCGGGGCCTAACATCGCCCGGCACGGCTTAAACGGCCGCGGGACTTACCATCGCCCGCCGGGGGCTTTAACATCGTGAGCCCCAGTCTCCGCAACGCTGCAGCTGCAGTTGAGACGGGTGTAGAACAAAGGGAAGAGATAAGACATTTGCCTTCCATCACAGTGAGGAGGTGTTTGAGATCCACTGTGATGGATATTTGTGGAAATTGTGTTAAGTGTGTGTCTTGTTTTTTTTTGTAATGTAAGAGTGTAGAGAATGCAATTTTGTTCAAACCAACCCGTTTGAATGACAATAAAAGGCATTGTGTTCTATTCTATTCCATCATCCCCAAACAGTACCCCGTTCCTGCCTTCTCCCCATATCCCCTGACTCCACTATCTTTAAGAGCCCTATCTAACTCTCTCTTGAAAGTATCCAGAGAACCGGCCTCCACCGCCCTCTGAGGCAGAGAATTCCACAGACTCACAACTCTCTGTGAGAAAAAGTTTTTTCTCGTCTCCGTTCTAAATGGCTTACCCCTTATTCTTAAAGGAAACTGGCCCCTCAGCCCACCTTGTCTACGCCAATCAACATGCTGCATCTACACTAATACCTATATCGCTCCAAACCTGTCCTATCCATGTTTCTTAACCCTTGCGTTAGTCCCAGCCTCAACTACCTCCTCTGGCAGCTTGTTCCATACACCCACCACCCTCTGTGTGAAAATGTTACCCCTCAGATTCCTATTAAATCTCCCCCCCCCCCACCCCCATCTCATACTAAACCGATGTCCTCTGGTCCTCGGTTCCCCTACTCTGGGCAAGAGACTGTGCATCTACCCGATCTATTCCTCTCATGGACCGAAAGGCCTGTTTCCATGCACTGCCTCTAAACCACACGGAGTTGTGGAGCAGCGGTAGAGTCGCTGCCTCACAGCTCCAGAGACCCGGGTTCGATCCTGACTACGGGTGCTGTCTGTACGGAGTTTGTCCGTTCTCTCCCCGTGACCTGCGTGGGTTTTCTCCGGGCGCTCCGGTTTCCTCCCGCACTTCTGGGTGACGTTTCGGGTAAATAATACCCAGTCCCCTCCCCTCCCCTCCCCTCCCCTCCCCACTCCCTCTCTACCCAAGAAGCTCCGAGTACAGATAGCTACCGACCTTGTGAGTGGCAAAGGAAAGCCAGCCAGCTCAGTCCCGTGGATCCTAGTTCCGTCACTCTCTCAGGCAGAGCTCCAGCCCAGCGCAGAGAAGGGAGTTTGCCAGTCGGCTCGTGACACAGGCGAGGAGCTAAGGTGTCTCAAGTCAGAGCTGTGACTTCCTCCTTCGAGTCCGAGATGGGTGAAACACACACACACACACTTCCTGGAACTAGTGTTCTAATCACACCACTCCCCCCTCTCTCTCTCTCTCTCTCTCTCTCTATCTCTCTCCCCCCCTCTCTCTCTCTCTCCCTCCCTCCCCCTCCCCTCTCTCTCCCTCCCTCTCTCTCTCTCCCTCCCCCCTCTCTCTCTCTCACCCCCTCTCTCTGATCCCACTCCCTCTCTCCTCCTCTCCAGCCCCCCCTATCTCTCCCCTCTCTCTCTCCCCTCTTCCTCTCTTCCTCTCCCCTCTCTCTCTCTCTCTTCCACTCTTCCTCTACCCTCTCTCCCTCTCCCCTTCTCTCCTTCCCTATCTCCCTCCCTCCTTCTCTAACTTTCTCTCTCTCTCCCCTCCTCCCTCCTCCCCTCCCCCTCAATCCTCTCTTCTCTCCCTCCTTCCCACTCCTCCCCCTCCCACTCCTCCCCCTCCCTCTTCCCTTCTCTCTCCCCTTCTCTCTCTCTCTCTCTCTCTCTCCTCTCTCCCCCCCCCCCTACAGCTGGGCAGCCAATGTAGTGGAGGGAGGAGAGAGAGTACAAGGTCTCACAGCTCCATCCCAAGGTCACGCAAGAGAGGTGGGGGGTGGTGGGGGGAAGGGAGGGAGAGGTGATACTGAACGTTCAGGGAAAAGACACAGAAGCTTGAACGAACATCCATTCCAAAGATGTACAGGTTTGTGGGTTCAGTTTAGTTTTTAAGAACCTCCCTTCCATCAACTCCTCACGCTGCCTCGGCAAGGCCAGCAGCATCATCAAGGACCAGTCTCACCCCCCGGCCACTCCCTCTTCTCCCCTCTCCCATCGGGGCAAGAGGTACAGAAGTGTGAAAACAAACGCACACCTCCAGATTCAGGGATAGTTTCTTCCCGGCTGTTATCAGGCAACTGAACCATCCCACCACAACTAGAGAGCGGTCCTGAACTACTATCTACCTCATTGGAGACCCTCGGACTATCCTCGATCGGACTCTGCTGGCTTTACCTTGCACTAAACATTATTCCCTTTATCATGTATCTGTGCAGTGTGGAGAGGAGGAATGGATGATGTTCCTGGGAGTTTCAATTTGAAGAAGGGTCTTGACCCAAAACGTCACCTCTCCATGTTCTCCACAGATGCTGCCTGACCCGCTGAGTTACTCCAGCACTCTGTGAAACGTCACCTATCCATGTTCTCCACAGATGCTGCCTGACCCGCTGAGTTACTCCAGCACTCTGTGAAACGTCACCTATCCATGTTCTCCACAGATGCTGCCTGACCCGCTGAGTTACTCCAGCACTCTGTGAAACGTCACCTATCCATGTTCTCCACAGATGCTGCCTGACCCGCTGAGTTACTCCAGCACTCTGTGAAACGTCACCTATCCATGTTCTCCACAGATGCTGCCTGACCCGCTGAGTTACTCCAGCACTCTGTGAAACGTCACCTATCCATGTTCTCCACAGATGCTGCCTGACCCGCTGAGTTACTCCAGCACTCTGTGAAAGCTTGTCACTGTACCTCGGTACACGTGACAATAATATACTTGAACCTTGGAGGATCAACTTTCTCCACACTACTTAATATCCTTCCACAGAACATAGAACAGTACAGCACAGGGACAGGCCCTTCGGCCCACAATGTCCGTGCCGAACATGATGCCAGGTTAAACTAATCCCCTCTGCCTGCACGTGATCCATATCCCTCCATTCCCTGCATATCCACGCGCCTATCCAAACGCCTCTTAAACACCACTATCTCCACTGCCTCCACCACCACCCCAGGCAGCGCGTTCCAGGCACCCACCACCCTCCGTGTAAAAAAAACCTGCCCCGCACATCTCCTTTAAACTTTGTCCCTCTCATCTTAACTTTGCCCCTCTCACCTAAGGATCATCCCCAATCAGTGCCCCATTCCTGCCTTCTCCCCATATCCCCTGTTTAGTTTAGTTTAGTTTAGAGGTACGGCCCAAAAACAGGCCCTTCGGCCCATCGGTTCCGCGCCGACCAGCGGTCCCCGTGCACCACCTACAAACCTGCACATCTTTGGAGTGTGGGAGGAAACAGAAGATCTCGGAGAAAACCCCACGCAGGTCACGGGGAGAACGTACAAACTCCGTACAGTCAGTACTTTAAGAGCCCTATCTAGCTCCATCTTGAAAGTATCCAGAGAATCAGTCTCCACCGCCCTCTGAAGCAGAGAATTCCACAGACTCACAACTCTCTGTGTGAAAAAGTGTTTCCTCGTCTCCGTTCTAAATGGCTTACTCCTTATTCTTAAACTGTGTGTGGCCCCTGGTTCTGGACTCCCCCAACATCGGGAACATGTTTCCTGCCTCTAGCATGTCCAAGCCCTTAACAATCTTATATGTTTCAATGAGATCCCCTCTACGGGTGCTCCGGTTTCCTCCCACACTCCAAAGTCCAATGTCCGCAATGGGGTAGAGGCGAATTGGACAGTACCCTGGCTTATGGAAGGACCGTTTAGAAGGCTGGTAACAAGGGAAGGATTTAATGGGAACCTGTGCAACAACTTTTTCACACAGAGGGTGGAGGGTGTATGGAACAAGTTGCCAGGGGAAGTAGTTGAGGCAGGTACGATAACCACATTTATAGAGACAAGCAATAAGGAAGCAGGCCCTTCAAAAATACAACTAGTTGAATGCACAGGAACTTGGGTTTGAAGGTAAAGGAAAATTGAATCGGAACCCGAGGGGTAACTTTTTTCACATGTATCGAACCAGCTGCCAGATAATGGAAGTTGTGGCTGGGACTATCCCAAGGTTTAGACAGGTAGACAATAGGCAATAGGTGCAGGAGTAGGCCATTCGGCCCTTCGAGCCAGCACCGCCATTCAATATAATCATGGCTGTTCATCCATAATCAGTACCCCGCTCCTGCCTTCTCCCCATAACCCTTGACACCCGTTCTAATCAAGAATCTATCTATCTCTGCCTTAAAATTATCCACTGACATGGCCTCCACAGCCCTCTGTGGCAAAGAAATCCACAGATTCACCACCCTCTGACAAGAACTTCTTCCTATTTTTAAGAGCCCTGTCTAACTCTCTCTCGAAAGTATCGAGAGAACCGGCCTCCACCGCCCTCTGAGGCAGAGAATTCCACAGACTCACAACAAAAAAAAGATTTCATAGGAACCAGAGGGGCATTTCTTTTCACACAAAGGTTGGTGGGTGTATGGAACGAGCTGCCAGAGGAGGTGGTTGAGGCTGGTACAAGAACATTTAAAAGGCATATGGGCAGGTACATGTTTAAGGATGGTTTAGAGGGATACTTTCAAGAGAGAGCTAGATAGGGCCCATAGAGATAGCGGAGTCAGGGGATATGGGGAGAATGCAGGAACTGATTGGGGTTGATCAGCCATGATCACATTGAATGGCGGTGCTGGCTCGAAGGGCCGAATGGCCTACTCCTGCACTTGTTGTCAATTGTATATTGATATGGGCCAAACGCAAGAAGGTGGGACTAGCTTAGGGATTTACCTTTGGACAAAATTTCAAATTGTTCCCGGTATGTAGGATAGCATTGGTGTGTGTGGGGAGTGGATGAGAAACTGGGATAGACAATAGACAATAGACAATAGGTGCAGGAGTAGGCCATTCGGCCCTTCGAGCCAGTACCACCATTCAATGTGATCATGGCTGATCATCCCCAATCAGTACCCCGTTCCTGCCTTCTCCCCATATCCCCTGACTCCGCTATCTTTAAGAGCCCTATCTAGCTCGCTCTTGAAAGCATCCAGAGAACCTGCCTCCACCGCCCTCTGTGGCAGAGAATTCCACAGACTCACCACTCTCTGTGAGAAAAAGTGTTTCCTCTGCTCCGTTCTAAATGGCTTACCCCTTATTCTTAAACTGTGTGGCCCCTGATTCTGGACTCCCCCAACATCGGGAACATGTTTCCTGCCTCTAGCGTGTCCAAGCCCTTAACAATCTTATATGTTTCAATTTCAATGCTCCGGTTTCCTCCCCCTCCTCATCCCAATGGGGTAGAGGCTGGACAACTCCAGAAGCCTGGTACAAGGGTGTACAAGCCCAGCTGCTCCATTCTCTCAGCATATGACAGTCCCGCCATCCCGGGAATTAATCTTGTAAACCTACGCTGCGCCCCCTCAATAGCAAGAATGTCCTTCCTCAAATTAGGGGACCAAAAATAGGGGATAACTTAGAACCAGTGCGAGCGGGGTGATCGCAGGACAGCGCGGACCTGGTGGGCCGAAGGGCCTGCTCCCGTGCTGTAAAAACGTCGCGACAGGCACAAAGATTCATTACAAGTTGGATTTCTGAAGGTGTACAATTACCTGCTCGCCTCCCGTGAGGCTCCCAGTCTCTGCTTCGAACAAAGCTCAGCTTGTGGGGTTCCCCCCCTCTCTCTCTTCCGCTCCGAGCCCTGGAGGTCTATTGCAACACCGCTCCTCCTGTCTCCTCGCTCACCGCAGGGAGGCGGGAGAGGTTTCGGAGACGGCGGGAGGCTCCGCAGGTGAGTTTGGCTCAGTTTGGACAGGTAAGGCAGGGGGGGGGGGTCCCCAACGCAGTCAAAACCCCTTTAACTCTCTAGGTCACCGTGAACAGGGAAGCGGACAGGTGTGTCACCACCAGGTACACACACAGGTGAGTGCCAGACAATGAACGGGGGGAGGGGCGGGGACTTCCAGAGCACCTGCCTTAAAAGGGGCACGTCACAGAGCGACACACCAACAGGTGGGGCCCACGAGAAAAGACAATGTTCCCAGGAATGATTGGATTGACATACGATGAGCGTTTGACGGCGCTGGGCCTGCACTTGCAAGGATGGGGAAGGTTGGCTCCTAGAAGGAACTGCAGATGCTGGAAAATCGAAGGTAGACAAAAGTGCTGGAGGAACTCAGCGGGGGCAGCAGCATCTATGGAGCGAAGGAAATAGGCAACGTTTCGTCCCGAAACGTTGCCTATTTCCTTCGCTCCATAGATGCTGCTGCCCCCGCTGAGTTTCTCCAGCCCTTTTGTCTACCTGCTAGAAGAGGTGGTTGAGGCAGGTACTATCATAACGTGTAAGAGACAATTAGACAGGTCTCGACCCAAAACGTCACCTATTCCTTTTCTCCAGAGATGCTGCCTGACCCACTGAGTTACTCCAGATTTTGTGTCTGGTTTGTAGGGATATGGGCCAAACGTGGGCAGGTGGGACCAGTCTAGATGGGGCATGTTGGTCGGTGTGGTACATACATGTGACAATTAAACACCATTGCTTCATGGCTCGGCTCTTGAACTCCAGATGAGACAATAGACAATAGGTGCAGGAGTAGGCCATTCAGCCCTTCGAGCCAGCACTGCCATTCGCTGTGTTTAAGAAGGAACTGCAGATGCTGGAAAATCGAAGGTAGACAAAAATGCTGGAGAAACTCAGCGGGGGCAGCAGCATCTATGGAGCGAAGGAAAGATGCTGCTGCACCCGCTGAGTTTCTCCAGCATTTTTGTGTACCCGCCATTCACTGTGATTGTGGCTGATCATCCCCAATCAGTCCCCCCGTTCCTGCCTTCTCCCCATATCCCCTGACTCCACTATCTTCAAGAGCCCTATCCAGCTCTCTCTTGAAAGCATCCAGAGAACCGGCCTCCACCGCCCTCTGAGGCAGAGAATTCCACAGGCTCGCCACTCTCGGTGTGAAAAAGTGTTTCCTCGTCTCCGTTCTAAGTTCCAGAGGGAGTAAACAATAATTTAGCCGTCTGTGGGATTGGTGAGGGGGAAGAGAGGGAGGGGTTCGGAGTCGAAGAGGCCAGGAATGTTAATAATAGGTGTGTCTCCAACCAGCCCGAGCCGAGATGGCCACAGCGCAGACTGTAATTGAAGTTGCTGTGAACTCTGTGGTAAACTCACTATAACTGCCTCCACCACCACCCCAGGCAGCGCGTTCCAGGCACCCACCACCCTCTCTGTGTAAAAAAAACCTGCCCCGCACACCTCCTTTAAACTTTGCCCCTCTCATCAATTAACCTACAAACCTGCACGTCTAGGAGAAGTTGACAACGAGGCATGAAGGGATAAAATATAACCAGGAGGACTGTTTAAGACAGAACTGCAGATGCTGGAAAAATCGAAGGTAGACAAAGATGCTGGAGTAACTCAGTGGGTCAGGCAGCATCTATGGAGGACATGGATAGGTGACGTTTCACAGAGTGCTGGAGTAACTCAGCGGGTCAGGCAGCAGCTGTGGAGAACATGGATAGGTGACGTTTCACAGAGTGCTGGAGTAACTCAGCGGGTCAGGCAGCATCTGTGGAGAACATGGATAGGTGACGTTTCACACAGAGTGCTGGAGTAACTCAGCGGGTCAGGCAGCAGCTGTGGAGAACATGGATAGGTGACGTTTCACAGAGTGCTGGAGTAACTCAGCGGGTCAGGCAGCATCTCTGCAGAACATGTTTTAGAAAGAACTGCAGATGCTGGAAAAATCGAAGGTCGACAAAAAATGCTGCAGAAACTCAGCGGGTGAGGCAGCATCGATGGAGCGAAGGAAGAGGTGACGTTTCGGGTCGAGACCCTTCTTCAGACTAATCAGGTGGACAGTCCGACTGGTGGGAGAACTCGGGAGGGAGAGGGGTGATGAGGGAAAGCTAGGATTACTTGAAGTTAGGATTGGTCCTCCAGCACATCAAGGACTATCTACCGCCAGACTTCGACCCCCACCAATTCGCCTATCGCCAAAACAGATCCACAGAAGACGCCATTACCGTAGCTCTCCACTCTGTGCTGAGCCATCTGGAGCAGGGGCAGAGCTACGTCCGGATGCTCTTTGTGGATTATAGCTCAGCTTTTAATACAATCATTCCGGACATTCTCATTGGTAAACTGGTCACTCTCAGCCTCCCCACTGCCACATGTGCCTGGATAAAGGATTTCCTCACCAACCGGCCCCAGACTGTGAGACTCGGCCCCCACCTCTCCTCCACTCGCAGGTTGAGTACCGGTTCCCCACAGGGCTGTGTGCTAAGCCCCCTCTTATACTGTCTCTACACCTACGACTGTAGTCCGGCCCACAACAACAACCGCATCGTCAAATTTGCTGACGACACTACTGTGGTCGGACTTATTTCGAAGGGAGACAAGGCAGCCTACAGAGAGGAAGTCCTGAAGTTGACAACCTGGTGCTCAGAAAACAATCTGGCTCTGAACACCAGGAAAACAAAAGAGCTCATTGTCGACTTCAGGAGGCACAGCACCGACTTAGCCCCCCTACACATCAACGGCGAGTGTGTGGAGAGGGTCAACACCTTCCGGTTTCTCGGTGTCCATATCGCTGCTGACATCTCCTGGACGGACAACACGACAGCGGTCATCAAGAAGGCTCAGCAGCGGCCGCACTTCCTGAGGGTCCTCAGGAAGCACAACCTGGACTCTAACCTGCTGCTGACCTTCTACCGCTCGTCCATCGAGAGCCTGCTGACATACTGCATTACAGCATGGTATGGCAGCTGCACCATGGCAGACAGGGAGAGGCTTCAGAGGGTAACCAGGACAGCGCAGAGGATCATTGGCTGCCCTCTCCCCTCCCTGATGGACATCTACACCTCCCGCTGCCTTAGCAGGGCAAAGAAGATCATCAAAGACAGCTCCCATCCTGCGTTTGGACTGTTCGACCTGCTGCCCTCTGGAAGGCGCTATAGGTGCATCAAATCCAGGACAAATAGACTCAGGAATAGTTGCTTTCCGAAAATTATAACTACTCTTAATTCAAATTCACACATGCACTGACTTCACAGCCCAACACCCGGACTTCCATCTGTATATATGTATATAGCGCCGCAGAATTGTGCACCTATCCCCCCCCCCCCCTTCTCCCTTCTGTTTTTGTTTTTCTGTTTCTTGTTTTTTGTACTATATTATATGTATGCACTGAGTACGAGCAGCTTTTAATTTCACTGTACATGTATAGTGACAATAAATGGCATATCTAAATATCTAGAGAAGCCAATCTAATTACCAGTCAGTTTTGAGCTCTGAGTTCAGTGTGACATCAGCACCATCTACAGAGCAGCAGATTAATTTAGTTTGGAGATACAGCGTGGAAACAGGCCCTTCGGCCCACTGAGTCCACGTCGACCAGCGATCACCCGTCCACACTAGTTCCATGCTATCCCACTTTCTCATCCACTCCTTACACACCAGGGGGGCAATTTACAGAGGGGCCGATTAACCGGCAAACCCGCACGTGTGTGGAGTGTGGGGGGAAACCGGAGCGCCCGGAGACAACCCACGCAGGTCACGGGGAGAGAACGTGCAAACTCCGTACAGGCAGCACCCGTGGTCGGGATGGAACACGGGTCTCGGGCGCTGTGAGGCGGCGACTCTACCCGCTGCGCCACCGTGCCAGGCCCACGGGGATGGTGGGATGAGAGAAGGTGGCAGAGGGGGGAGAGAGATGCTTCAGAGATGGTGACTCGAGGATTGGAATATTCGGATCAAGGATCAGCCTCAGAGCAACTCAGTCTCGGCACCGCAATGGACAGCAGATGCTGCAATCCCAAACTAAAGATTCAGTTTAGTTTGGTTTAGTTTAGAGAGACAGCGGGGAAACAGGCCCTTCGGCCCACCGGGTCCCTGCCGACCAGCGATATCCGGGACAATTTTTACATTGACACTGAGCCAATTAATCTACAAACCCTGCACGTCTTTGGAGTGTGGGAGGAAACCGAAGATCTCGGAGAAAACCCACGCAGGTCACGGGGAGAACGTGCAAACTCCGTAGTCGGGATGGAACCCGGGTCTCTGGCGCTGCGTACGCTGTAAGGCAGCAACTCTACTGCTGCGACACTGTGACGCCGTGAACAGAGATTTGGAGATCTAGCCCAGTCCATCGGCTCATAGGTTCATAAGTGGAAGTAGCAGAATTCGGCCATTCGGCCCATCGAGTCTATTCCACCATTCAACCACGGCTGATCTCTCTCTCCCTCCTAACCCCATTCTCCGGCCTTCTCCCCGTAACCTATGATGCCCTTATTAATCAAGAATCGATCTATCTCTGCTTTAAATATATCCACTGACTTGGCCTCCACAGCCGTCTGTGGCAAAGAATTCCACAGATTCACCACCCTCTGGCTAAAGAAATTCCTCCTCATCTCCTTTCTAAAGTAGTCTGAGGCCGTGACCTCTGGCCCTAGACTCTCCCACTAGTGGAAACATCCTCTCCACGTCCACTCTATCCAGGCCTTTTGCAATTCGAGAAGTTTCAACGAGGTCCCCCCTCATCCTTCTAAACTCCAGCGAGTACAGGCCCAGTGCCGACAAACGCTCATCGTATGTTAACCCACTCATTCCTGGGATCATTCTTGTAAACCTCCTCTGGATCCTCTCCAGAGCCGGCACATCCATCCTCAGATATGGGCCCAAAATTGCTCACAATACTCCAAATGTGGCCTGACCAGTGCCTTATAGAGCCTCAGCTTTATAGGTTTACACTCCATCTACACGACACCCTGACTCGGGGAAACTAGCCGACATAATCAAAGACTTGTCCCACCCCGGTCATTCCTTCTTCTCCCCACTCCCGTCCGGCAGAAGGTACAGAAACCTCTCTACTGTGTAGGAAGGAACGGGATGGCGGGACTGACATATGATGAAAGAATGGATCAACAGGGCTTGTATTCACTGGAATTTGGAAGGATGAGAAGGGATCTTATAGAAACATGTAAAATTCTTAAGGGATTGGACAGGCTAGATGCAGAAACAATGCTCCCCGTGTTGGGGGAGTCCAGAACCAGGAGTCACAGTTTAAGAATAAGGGGTCGGCCATTTAGGACTGAGGTGAGGAAAAACCTTTTCACCCAGAGAGTTGTGAATCTGTGGAATTCCCTGCCACAGAAAGCAGAGCATTTCATTATAACCATATAACAATTACAGCACGGAAACAGGCCATCTCGGCCCTACAAGTCCATGCCGAACAATTTTTTTTCCCCCTTAGTCCCACCTGCCTGCACTCATACCATAACCCTCCATTCCCTTCTCATCCATATGCCTATCCAATTTATTTTTAAATGATACCAATGAACCTGCCTCCACCACTCCCACTGGAAGCTCATTCCACACCGCTACCACTCTCTGAGTAAAGAAGTTCCCCGTCATATTACCCCTAAACTTCTGTCCCTTAATTCTGAAGTCATGTCCTCTTGTTTGAATCTTCCCTATTCTCAAAGGGAAAAGCTTGTCCACATCAACTCTGTCTATCCCTCTCATCATTTTAAAGACCTCTATCAGGTCCCCCCTTAACCATCTGCGCTCCAGAGAATAAAGACCTAACTTATTCAACCTATCTCTGTAACTTAGTTATCTCTCTCTCTTGAAAACAATTCACTGGATGTTTTCAAGAGAGAGATAGCCCTTAGGATTAACGGAATCAAGGGGTATGGAGAGAAAGCAGGAACGGGTACTGATTGGGGATGATCAGCCATGATCATATTGAATGGCGGTGCTGGCCCGAAGGGCCGAATGGCCTACTCCTGCACCTATTTTCTATGTTTCTAACCGCAGATGCTGGTTTAAATCGAAGATAGACACAAAAAAGCTGGAGAAACTCAGCGGGTCAGGCAGCACCTCTGGAGAAAAGGAATGGGTGACGTTTCGGGTCGAGACCCTTCATCAGATTGAAGAAGGGTCTCGACCCAAGACATCACCTCTCTGTTCTATGAAAGGAATTGCCAATATAACCAGAGGCCCAGGGAGCCGTTGCCGAGAGAGGGGAGGAGTACCTGCGCTGGAACCTGCGACCAAATCGCCAACGTTCCAGAGAAGGAGTCTGGGGGAAGCCTCTGATTGGTTTACTTTTTTACATTTTTGCCTTTAGGCTAAGGATTCTGGGAGATAAGGGTACAGTATTTATTAGTAAAGTTTAACGGATAAAGTTTTGTGTTTTTTAATATTTAATATACAGGTGCACAACCTTTTATCCGGTGTTCCAGAAACCGAAAAGCTCCGAAAACCGGCCATTTTTTCCAGATGTCGTCTGCGCACCAAAGCTCGCGTTTGGCGCCAAACCTGACCCAAAACGACCCACGGTCAACCCAGGTCTGTACTACTGTAGCGGCTGCCTCCTCCCTGGAGACCGGGAGACGCTTAAACATCTGTAAATCATTGCTTAAATGTTAGTCAGTTAGTTTGGAGGGCTTTTATGTGAAGGGGGGTGAAGGGGTAAACTTTAATTCTTAGTACCCTACCTGGTCGGAGAGGCGGGGAGCGGTCAATGCCTTACCGGGTCGCCGTGCAGTAAGCTCCGCAGCGCTGTGGCCGGTGGGGCTGCGGGCGGCGCCGGTTGTAGCTCCGACCCCGGCAACTCTACCTCTGGCTGCGAGGCGCTCCAAATCCAGCGCGGCCCGCGGCCGGACGCCCCAGCTCCGCGAATGTCGGGAGTCGGCGGCGTCGCAGCGCTGGGATACCAGCGGGGTGCGGGCAATGCCTTACCGGGTCGCCGTGCGGCAAGCTCCGGAGCGCTGTGGCCGCCGACACACAACATCGCGGAGCGTCGCTGGATTTGGAGCCGCGCAGCCAGGGGTCGATGCCGCCGGGGTCGGAGCTCCAACCGGCGCCGCCCGCGGCCGGACGGGCCCCCAGCTCCGCGGCTCCAAATCCAGCGACGCTCCGCGAATGTTGGAAGAAGGCGGCCACAGCGCTCCGGAGCTTGCCGCACGGCGACCCGGTAAGGCATTGCTCGCTCCCCGCTGGTATCCCAGCGCTGCGACGCCGCCGACTCCCGACATTCTCGGAGCTGGGACGTCCGGCCGCGGGCCGCGCTGGATTTGGAGCGCCTCGCAGCCAGGGGTAGAGTTGCCGGGGTCGGAGCTACAACCGGCGCCGCCCGCGGCCGGACGGAGCCCCCAGCTCCGCGAGGTTGGGAGTCGCCGACCAGGTAGGTAGGGGACTAAGAATTAAAGTTTCCCCCTTCACCCCTACACCACCACCACCACCACATAAAATCCCTCCAAACTAACTGACTAACATTTATGCAATGATTCTCCCGGTCTCCGGGGAGGAGGCAGCTGCTCCAGACTTTTCAAGCCGCCCACGCTACCTACCTAATCTACGCTAAAAATCTTCCATTCTGAAATCCGAAAATGTCCGAAATCCGACAAGTGTCTGGTCCCAAGGCTTTCGGATAAAAGGTTGTGCACCTGTAGTTAAATTGGGGGTAGGATATGTCGGTGGAGATTGGCCCCGTGGTTTGCTCAGCCTGCAACATGTGGGAGATCAGGGATATGGTCGGTGTCCCTGGTGACTATGTCTGCAGGAAGTGTGTACAGCTGCAGCTCCTGGCAGACCGCATTGAACGATTGGAGCTGCGGTTGGATTCATACTGGAGCATCCACGACGCTGAGAAAGTCGTGGACAGCACGTACAGTGAGTTGGTCACACACCGCAGGTAAAAGGTAAGAGGACGGAAGGGGAACGGGTGGCCAATAGTCAGCAAAGCAGCAGGCAGGTAGTGCAGGAGTCTCCTGCGGTCATCTCCCTCCTAAACAGGTATACCATTTTGGAAACTGTTGAGGGAGATTGCTCATCAGGGGAATGCAGCAGCAGCCAAGTTCATGGCACCATGGGTGGCTCTGCGGCACATGAGGGTGGGAAAAAGAGTGGAAGGGCAATAGTAATAGGGGATTCAATTGTCAGGGGAATAGATAGGCGCTTCTGCGGCCGCAAACGAGACTCCAGGATGGTATGTTGCTTCCCTGGTGCAAGGGTCGGGGATGTCACTGAACGGCTGCAGAATATTCTGGAGCGGGAGGGTGAACAGCCAGTTATCGTGGTGCATATTGGCACCAACGATGTAGGTAAAAAAAGGGGTGAGGTCCTACAAGATGAATTTAGGGAGCTAGGAGATGTACTTAAAAGTAGGACCTCAAAGGTAATAATCTCTGGATTACTACCAGTACCACGGGCCAGTCAGAGCAGAAATAGGAGGATATTGCAGATGAATACGTGGCTTGAAAAATGGTGCAAGGGGGAGGAATTCAAATTTTTAGGGCATTGGAACCAGTTCTGGGGGAGGTGGGACCAGTACAAACAGGACGGTCTGCACCTGGACTGGAATGGAACCAATGTCCTTGGGGGGGTGTTTGCTACTGCTGTCGGGGAGGATTTAAACTAATGTGGCAGGGGGATGGGTACAAGAGCAGAGGGGCAGGGGGGTGTAAAATGAAGGTAGAAGCAATAGGTAGCAAGGTGAAAAGTAAAAGTGGCAGGCAGACAAAACCAGGGCAAAAATCAAAAAGGGCCACTTTTCAACATAATTGTATAAGGGGTAAGAGCGTTGTAAAAACAAGCCTGAAGGCTTTGTGTCTCAATGCAAGGAGTATTCGTAATAAGGTGGATGAGTTGAACGTGCAGATAGCCATTAATGATTATGATATAGTTGGGATCACGGAGACATGGCTCCAGGGTGACCAAGGCTGGGAGCTGAACATCCAGGGATATTCAATATTCAGGAGGGATAGAGAGAAAGGAAAAGGAGGTGGGGTAGTGTTGCTGGTTAGAGAGGAGATTAACGCAATGGAAAGGAAGGACATTAGTTTGGAGGATGTGGAATCGGTATGGGTAGAGCTGCGAAACAATAAGGGGCAGAAAACGCTGGTGGGTGTTGTGTACAGGCCACCTAACAGTAGTAGTGAAGTTAGAGATGGTATCAAACAGGAAATTAGAAATGCTTGCGACAAAGGCAAAGCAGTTATAATGGGTGACTTCAATCTACATATAGATTGGGTGAATCAAACTGGCAGGGGTGCTGAGGAAGAGGATTTCTTGGAATGTATGCGGGATAGTTATCTAAACCAACATGTAGAGGAACCAACGAGAGAGCTGGCTATTTTAGACTGGGTATTGAGTAATGAGGAAGGGTTAGTTAGTAGTCTTGTTGTGCGTGGCCCCTTGGGCAAGAGTGACCATAATATTGTTGAGTTCTTCATTAGGATGGAGAGTGACATTGTTAATTCAGAAACAATGGTTTTGAACTTAAAGAAAGGTAACTTTGAGGGTATGAGACGTGAATTGGCCAAGATTGACTGGCAATTAATTCTAAAAGGGTTGACGGTGGATATGCAATGGAAGGCATTTAAAGACTGCATGGATGAACTACAAAAATTGTTCATCCCAGTTTGGCAAAAGAATAAATCAGGGAAGGTAGTGCATCCATGGATAACAAGGGAAATCAGGGATAGTATCAAAGCAAAGGATGATGCGTACAAACTAGCCAGAAAAAGCAGCATACCGGAGGACTGGGAGAAATTCAGAGACCAGCAGAGGAGGACGAAGGGCTTAATTAGGAAAGGAAAAATGGATTATGAAAGAAAACTGGCAGGGAACATAAAAACTGACTGCAAAGGTTTTTATAGATATGTGAAAAGAAAGAGATTAGTTAAAACAAATGTAGGTCCCTTGCAGTCAGAAACAGGTGAGTTGATCATGGGGAACCAGGATATGGCGGACCAATTGAATAACTACTTTGGTTCCGTCTTCACTAAGGAAGACATAAATGATCTGCCGGAAATAGCAGGGGCCCGCGGGTCAAAGGAGGTGGAGGAATTGAGTGAAATCCAGGTTAGTCGGGAAGTGGTGTTGGGTAAATTGAATGGATTAAAGGCCGATAAATCCCCAGGGCCAGATAGGCTGCATCCCAGAGTACTTAAGGAAGTAGCTCCAGAAATAGTGGATGCATTAGTAATAATCTTTCAAAACTCTTTGGATTCTGGAGTAGTTCCAGAGAATTGGCGGGTAGCAAACGTAACCCCACTTTTTAAGAAGGGAGGGAGAGAGAAAACGGGGAATTACAGACCAGTTAGCCTAACATCGGTAGTGGGGAAACTGCTAGAGTCAGTTATTAAAGATGGGATAGCAGCACATTTGGAAAGTGGTGAAATCATTGGACAAAGTCAGCATGGATTTACGAAAGGTAAATCATGTCTGACGAATCTTATAGAATTTTTCGAGGATGTAACTAGTAGCGTGGATAGGGGGAGAACCAGTGGATGTGGTGTATCTGGACTTCCAGAAGGCTTTCGACAAGGTCCCACATAAGAGATTAGTATACAAACTTAAAGCACATGGCATTGGGGGTTCAGTATTGATGTGGATAGAGAACTGGCTGGCAAACAGGAAGCAAAGAGTAGGAGTAAACGGGTCCTTTTCACAATGGCAGGCAGTGACTAGTGGGGTACCGCAAGGCTCAGTACTGGGACCCCAGCTATTTACAATATATATTAATGATCTGGATGAGGGAATTGAAGGCAATATCTCCAAGTTTGCGGATGACACTAAGCTGGGGGGCAGTGTTAGGTGTGAGGAGGATGCTAGGAGACTGCAGGGTGACTTGGATAGGCTGGGTGAGTGGGCAAATGTTTGGCAGATACAGTTTAATGTGGATAAATGTGAGGTTATCCATTTTGGTGGCAAAAACGGGAAAGCAGATTATTATCTAAACGGTGGCCGATTGGGAAAGGGGGAGATGCAGCGAGACCTGGGTGTCATGGTACACCAGTCATTGAAGGTAGGTATGCAGGTGCAGCAGGCAGTAAAGAAAGCGAATGGCATGTTGGCTTTCATAGCAAAATGATTTGAGTATAGGAGCAGGGTGGTTCTACTGCAGTTGTACAGGGTCTTGGTGAGACCACACCTGGAGTATTGCGTGCAGTTTTGGTCTCCAAATCTGAGGAAGGACATTATTGCCATAGAGGGAGTGCAGAGAAGGTTCACCAGACTGATTCCTGGGATGTCAGGACTGTCTTATGAAGAAAGACTGGATAGACTTGGTTTATACTCTCTAGAGTTTAGGAGATTGAGAGGGGATCTTATAGAAACTGACAAAATTCTTAAGGGGTTGGACAGGCTAGATGCAGGAAGATTGTTTCCGATGTTGGGGAAGTCCAGGACAAGGGGTCACAGCTTAAGGATAAGGGGGAAATCCTTTAAAACCGAGATGAGGAGAACTTTTTTCACACAGAGAGTGGTGAATCTCTGGAACTCTCTGCCACAGAGGGTAGTTGAGGCCAGTTCATTGGCTATATTTAAGAGGGAGTTAGATGTGGCCCTTGTGGCCAAGGGGATCAGGGGGTATGGAGAGAAGGCAGGTACGGGATACTGAGTTGGATGATCAGCCATGATCATATTAAATGGCGGTGCAGGCTCGAAGGGCCGAATGGCCTACTCCTGCACCTAATTTCTATGTTTCTATGTTAACCATGGCCAGAAGGTGGCAGCATTGACCACTTGTCTAAAGCATTGCTAATTATAACTTGCATAGAAAACAGGCCCTTCGGCCCGCAATGTCCGTGCCGAACATGATGCCAAGTTAAACTAATCCCCTCTGCCTGCACGTGATCCGTATCCCTCCATTCCCCGCATATCCACGCGCCTTTCCAAACGCCTCGTAAACACCACTATCTCCACTGCCTCCACCCCCACCCCTGGCAGCGAGTTCCACCCTCCGTGTAAAAAAAACCTGCCCCGCACATCTCCTTTAAACTTTGCCCTTCTCACCTTAAAGCTGTGCCCTCTAGTCTTTGACATCTCCACCCTGGGGTATGGCTTCTGCTTATTAGACAATAGGTGCAGGAGGAGGCCATTCAACCCTTCGAGCCAGCACCGCCATTCAATGTGATCATGGCTGATCATCCCCAATCAGTGCCCCGTTCCTGCCTTCTCCCCATATCCCCTGACTCCGCTATCTTTAAGAGCCCTATCTAGCTCTCTCTTGAAAGTATCATCAGGGTGGCAGAGGGGGAGAGGGGGAGGGAGAGAGAGAAAACGAGAAGAATTGAAAAAGAGAACAAGAAGTCTTCTCATTGAAACAAAACTCTTCAGCTGCGTGCGGGGCTGCACAACGCGCTGGTGTTTCCCCAGGGACAGAGGCTCAGGATAAAGGCCGGCCACGGTGTTGCAGCGGGTAGAGTTGCTGCCTCACGGCGCCAGAGACCCGGGTTCCATCCTGACCCCGGGTGCTGCCTGTACGGAGTTTGCACGTTCTCCCCGTGACTTGCGTGGATTTTTTTCCGGGTGTTCCGGTTCCCCCCCACATTCCAGGTTTGTAGGTCAATTGGCTTCGGTAAAAATTGTAAATTGTCCCCTAGTGTGTGTAGGGTAGTGTTAGTGTGCGGGAGATGGCTGGTCTGTTCGGAATCGATGAATAGGAGGACAAACACAGTAGATGGGGCACTGTGATTCGTATGAAACGGTTGGGCAAAAGGGCCTATTTCAATGTTTAAGAAGGAACTGCAGATGCTGGAGAATCGAAGGTTACACAAAAAAGCTGGAGAAACTCAGCGGGTGCAGCAGCATCTATGGAGTGAAGGAAATAGGCAACGTTTCGGGCCGAAACCCTATTTCAATGTTGCTTGATTCTATGACTAAGACTCTCACTGATATGGGCCAAATGCAGGCAAACAGCAGATGGGTCATCGTGGGTTGGCATGGATCTTGGGCCGAATGGCCTACTACCGTGCTGTATAACTCTAAGGACAAGTTGGGCCGAAGAGACTGTTTTTCCGCACTGTGTGTGCCGCGCTATTACTCACCTGGAGTCTGTGAAGTAGGCCGAAGCCTGGTCTTTGCCCAGAGGTCTGGTGGGCAGCGGTGGAGGCCTACGCCTGCCGTCCACGCTCTGGCGCGGCGGGAGCACGGGGAGATCCCGCGGTGTCGTCCCGGGGCTGTTGACGGGCAGCTCCCTCGCCCGGGCCACAGGGGGCAGCATGCCCGCAGGCTTCACCAGGCCCTGTCTGGGCGGCACTGGAGGCAGGGGCTTCAGGTCGGGGGCATCAGGATCCAGGCCGGGGCCATAGAGGTAGATGCTCCGCTTCTTTGGCACCGGTTTCTGCATCGTTGCCGGCAGCGAAGGCCGAGACCTAGGGGCGGCAGGCTCTGGGTGTGGCACTAGGCCCAGGCTGGGCCTGGGGTGTGGGACTAAGCCCGGGCCAGGCTGTGGGCTGGGAAACATGCCCAGGGCACCTGGAACTAAACCAAGGGCACGCTCAGGGTCGGGGCCTAGGCCAAACTCAGGCTCTGGGCCGGGTACAAGGCCGAGGGCAGTTTCATAGTGTGAGACTGGGCTGAAGACAGGCTCGGGATTGAGGACTAGGCCGAGGGCAGGTTTGTGGCCAGGAACATGGCCTAGGGCAGGCTGGGATTGTGGGACCAGGCCCAGAGCAGGCTGGGGGCCGGACACTAGTCCCCGGGCAGGCTGAGATTGTGGGGCCAGGTCCAGGGCTTGCTCAGGAGCAGTAACTAGACCCCAGGCAGGCTCAGGGGCAGGATCTAGGCCGAGGGAACCCTTGGTGAGGGCAGAGAGGATGCGTTTGCGGTGTCCCGGCAGGTAGATCCCGATACGGGACAGGTCCTCGCTCCGCATGGCGCGGCAGTCCGACAGGAGGTGGTAGCGGTGGTCGGCGAAGTGCTGGGCATACTGCTCAAGGTGGAGGAGCCTCAGCCATTCACGCACGCTGTCCGAGCCCCCTTCCATCGCCGCGGCAACCGGGCCCCCCGCTTCACACCATGGGCCCCGGTCCTCTCCGGCCACTCCGCATGGAACCTGTGGACAGGGCGGGGGAGGGGTTAAAGCAGCCACTCGGCCCGTTCACCGTGCTATCCCAGTCCCAGTCCCAGCCCGTTCATGGTGCCTCCCAAACCCAGTCCACTCGGCCCATCCACCGTGCTGTCCCAGTCCCAGTCCCAGCCCGTTCATGGTGCCTCCCAAACCCAGTCCACTCGGCCCATCCACCGTGCTGTTCCAGTCCCTCAGCCCGTTCATGGTACATCCCAAACCCAGTCCACTCGGCCCGTTCACCGTGCTGTCCCAGTCCCAGTCCCAGCCCATTCACGGTACCTCCCAAACCCAGTCCCCACTCGGCCCATCCACCGTGCTGTCCCAGTCCCAGCCCCAGCCCGTTCATGGTACCTCCCAAACCCAGTCCACTCGGCCCGTCCACCGTGCTGTCCCAGTCCCAGCCCGTTCATGGTGCCTCCCAAACCCAGTCCACTCAGCCCATCCACCGTGCTATCCCAGTCCCAGCCCACCCGGCCTATTCACGGTACCTCCCCAGATTCTGACCACTCGGCCCGTCCACCCTGTGCTGTGGAGAGGGTAGGGTCACCAACTGTCCTGTATTAGCCGGGACATAGACATAGAAACATAGAAATTAGGTGCAGGAGTAGGCCATTCGGCCCTTCGAGCCTGCACCGCCATTCAATATGATCATGGCTGATCATCCAACTCAGTATCCCGTACCTGCCTTCTCTCCATACCCTCTGATCCCTTTAGCCACAAGGGCCACATCTAACTCCCTCTTAAATATAGCAAATGAACTGGCCTCGTCTACCCTCTGCGGCAGAGAGTTCCAGAGATTCACCACCCTCTGTGTGAAAAAAGGCCATATATTGGGCTAAATATACATCCCGTATATTGGGCTAAATTGGTTTGTCCCGTACGAGACCGCCCTTTGACTTCGAGGGGACTGTCGGGTCAGAGTGAGGCCCAGCGCAAATTGGAGGAACAGCATCTCATATTTCACTTGGGCAGCTTACACCCCAGTGGTATGAATATTGATTTCTCTCACTTCAAGTAGCCCCGGGCATTCCCTCTCTCTCCATCCCTCCCCCACCCAAGTCACACCAGCTTCTCGTTCTCACCCAACAAACAGCTAACAATGGCCTGTCTCCTTGATCATTGCAACTTTTTTGCATATCTGTCATTCATTGTTCTTTATCTCTCTACATCATCGTCTATATCTCTCGTTCCCCTTATCCCTGACTCTCAGTCTGAAGAACGGGTCTCGACCCGAAACGTTGCCCATTCTTTCTCTCCAGAGACGCTGCCTGTCCCGCTGAGTTACTCCAGCATTTTGAGACAAGACCCCACTGGATAGCCACAGGAGTGGAAGGCAACATCATCTCCATTACACAGCTACATCTCTTCACCAGATAAAAGCTGTCCAGGGTCTGAGCTCCCCAGAGGAGCGTGGGTGAAGCTCCCCAGACTTGGTACTGGAGTTGGGCGTTTCAATGCCAGCGTGTGAATGTGGAGCAGAACAACAGACAGCCAACCATGTCATCTCTGGGTACCCGCTCTACCACCCACCAAATGGAGCTGTGTCAGGGCCTACTAAACTGTGCGTCTTTGGAGTGTGGGAGGAAAACAAAGATCTCGAGATGAGAAGAACTTTTTTCACACACAGAGAGTGGTGAATCTCTGGAACTCTCCGCCACAGAGGGTAGTTGAGGCCAGTTCATTGGCTATATTTAAGAGGGAGTTAGATGTGGCCCTTGTGGCTAAGGGGATCAGGGGGTATGGAGAGAAGGCAGGTACGGGATACTGAGTTGGAGGATCAGCCATGATCATATTGAATGGCGGTGCATGCTCGAAGGGCCGAATGGCCTACTCCTGCACCTAATTTCAATGTTTCTATCTCGGAGAAAACCCACGCAAGTCACGGGGAGAACGCACAAACACCGTACAGACAGCGCCTGTAGTCAGGATCGAACCCGGGTCTCTGGCGCTGTGAGGCAGCAACTCTCTGCCTTAAAAATGTCCACTGACTTGGCCTCCGCAGCCGTCTGTGGCAATGAGTCCCACAGATTCACCACCCCTCTGACTAAAGAAATTCCTCCTCATCTCCTTCCTAAAGGAACGTCCCTTAATTCTGAGGCTGTGCCCCCACATCACAATAAATTCAACTGAATTTACCACCTAACTGAACACAACCTTTTGGGATGTCATCGAACCATGTGGAATGGAAACAGACTCTTCGGAGCGGAAACAGACTCTGGGTGGTGCAGCGGTAGAGTTGCTGCCTCACAGCGCCAGAGACATGTGTTCGCTGTCTGTACGGAGTTTGTACCTTCCCCCCCCCCCCCCCCCGCATGGGTTTTCTCCAAGATCTTTGGGGGTTTTTTTCATCGTCCCTAGTTTGTGTGTAGGATCGTGTTATTGTGCGGGGATCGCGGTCTCGGTGGGCCGAAGGGCTTGTGTCCGCGCGGTATCTCTAGACGGAAGTAAACGAGAAACCAAGGCAACATCGCAGGCCGACAGAGAGAAGACAGGTGCCATTTCAAAGAGGAACAGAGAGAGACACGTCCGCCAACATCACATGTACATCAACTCTCTGGAGAAATGAGTATTCACAGTCCCGACACACTGCCAGAGTTATTGTAGCATGTCAGCTCATAAGAACATTGATTAGTGCGTGGGGGGTGGGGGGGGGGGCGGGTGTGAGGGGGTGCCACATTGTGGGGGGGGGGGGGGCAGGGGTGAGGGGCAGGGGTGAGGGAGGGGGGCGTGATGTGTGGGGGGGGGCAGGGGTGAGGGAGGGGCGGGTGGGGGGGGGCAGGCAGGGGGGAGGAGGGGCACGCTGTGTGGGGGGGGGCAGGGGTGAGGGAGGGGGGCGTGATGTGGGGGGGGGGCAGGGGTGAGGGAGGGGGGCGTGCTGGTGGGGGGTGAGGGGGCGCGGGAGGGGGGTGAGGGGGGGGGGCAGGGGTGAGGGAGGGGGGTGGGGTGTGGGGGGGGGCTGTGGGGGGGGGGGGTGAGGGAGGGGCACGCTGTGGGGGGGGGGCAGGGGGGGGGAAGGGGGCAGGGGGGAGGGAGGGAGGGGCGCGGTGTGGGGGGGGGGGCAGGGGTGAGGGAGGGGCGTGCTGTGTGGGGGGGGGGCAGGGGTGAGGGAGGGGCAGGCCAGGCGTGCTGTGTGGGGGGGGGGGCAGGGGTGAGGGAGGGGGCGTGCTGTGTGGGGGGGGGGCAGGGGGGTGAGGGAGGGGCGCGTGTGGGGGGGGGGGGTGAGGGAGGGGCTGTGTGTGTGGGGGTGGGGGAGGGGTGAGGGAGGGGCGCTGTGTGTGGGGGGGGCAGGGGTGAGGGAGGGGCGTGCTGTGTGAGGGAGGGGGCTGTGTGGGGGGGGGAGGGGGAGGGAGGGGCGCGCTGTGTGGGGGGGGCAGGGGTGAGGGAGGGGCACGCTGTGTGGGGGGGGGGCAGGGGTGAGGGAGGGGCGCGCTGTGTGGGGGGGCAGGGGTGAGGGAGGGGCGCGCTGTGTGGGGGGGGGGGAGGGAGGGGGGGTGAGGGGAGGGGCGCGCTGTGTGGGGGGGGCAGGGGGGGTGGGGGTGAGGGAGGGGCGCGCTGTGTGGGGGGGGGGGGGGGGTGGGGAGGGGCGCTGTGTGGGGGGGGGCAGGGGTGAGGGAGGGGCGCGCTGGGTGTGGGGGGGGGCAGGGGGTGAGGGGAGGGGCCGGGGTGAGGGGCGCGCTGTGTGGGGGGGGGGGGGCAGGGGTGAGGGAGGGGCGCGCTGTGTGGGGGGGGGGGCTGGGAGTGGGGGGGCGAGGGTGAGGGAGGGGCACGCTGTGGGGGGGGGGCAGGGGTGAGGGAGGGCCCGCGCGCTGTGGGGGGGGGGGGCAGGGGTGAGGGAGGGGCGCGCTGCAGGGGGCTGTGTGGGGGGGGCAGGGGTGAGGGAGGGGCGCGCTGTGGGGGGGGGGGGCAGGGGTGAGGGAGGGGGGGGGCTTACTGTGTGGGGGGGGGGGCAGGGGTGAGGGAGGGGCGCGCTGTGTGGGGGGGGGCAGGGGTGAGGGAGGGGGCGCACAGTGTGGTGGGAGGGGGCGCGCTGTGTGGGGGGGGGCAGGGGGTGAGGGAGGGGCCGCGCTGTGTTGGGGGGGGCAGGGGTGAGGGCGGGCACTGCACTGCGTGTGGGGAACTGTGATGAACAAAGTCATTTAACAAGCTGGCCAGAACTTTCTTCATGAATTTCTCATCAAACCTCAGATAAGGAAACACTTTACAGTAACATTAAGAATGAAATGATTGGTCCTGTGGTCAGTGAATCTCAAGGCTCCCTTGTCAGTTCCTCTGCCTATTCTAGGTCAGAATTGAGCACGAGACTTTAGTAGATACACAACTTTCACTGCCCAATGCAGGGGCAGGTGAATCCGACATTGTAGACAGTTATGCCAGTTGGATCTGCAGCAGGCTCTCGATCGGTTGTGTAGGAAGGAACTGCAGATGCTGCTCTAAACCAAAGACGGACGCATGAGGCTGCAGGGTGACTTGGGCAGGTTGGGTGAGTGGGCAGATGCAGGTTAATGTGGATAAATGTGAGGTTATCCACTTCGGTGGCAAGAACAGGAAAGCAGATTATTATCTGAATGGAAGACACATAAAGCTGGAGTAATTCAGCGGGACAGGCAGCATCTCTGGAGAGATGGAATGGGTGACGTAGGGAGAGAGGGTCAAAGGGAACACCGCCCATCGTCTCCTCCCCACGTCCTCTCACAAACCCCTCCTGCCATCATCCCCCACTTCTTCAACCCTCCCTCCCCCACCATCCTCCCTCCCCCCCTCCCCTCCCCTCTCTCCCCTCTCCTCACCCACCCCCTCTCCCCCCCCTCCCCCCCCTCCCCCTCTCCCCCAACCCTTCCCCCTCCTCTCCCACCGCTCCACTAGCCCCTACCCCACCCCGCCCCCATCATCAAACCCCACCCTTTCCCCCCCCCAAACCGTCCCCATCTCCCCAAACCCCCGCCCCCGCCCATCCCCTCCCGTCTCTCTCCCCCCTCCTCCCACCCCTCCACGTCTCGTTTGGACACGCTAGAGGCAGGAAACATGTTCCCGATGTTGGGGGAGTCCAGAACCAGGGGCCACACACAGTTTAAGAATAAGGGGTAAGCCATTTAGAACGGAGACGAGGAAACACTTTTTCTCACAGAGAGTGGTGAGTCTGTGGAATTCTCTGCCTCAGAGGGCGGTGGAGGCAGGTTCGCTGGATACTTTCAAGAGAGAGCTAGATAGGGCTCTTAAAGATAGCGGAGTCAGGGGATATGGGGAGAAGGCAGGAACGGGGTACTGATTGGGGATGATCAGCCATGATCACATTGAATGGCGGTGCTGGATCGAAGGGCCGAATGGCCTACTCCTGCACCTGTTGTGTATTGCCTCACGTACAGTAACGTCCCATATCACAGATCAGCCATGATAGAATGGCGGAGTAGACTTGATGGGCCGAATGGGCTAAGTCTGCTTCCACAAACATGAACTTATGAACTAATGTAGCTGCTGAAACACTCAACAGGATCTGGGCTTGAACACCTCCAGTGTGCAAAAATAGAACGCATGTTGTGAACTCGTGGATGACACATTCTGTTGTTAGAATTTTGCAGATGTTTTTCGGCACTTCCTCATTCATAACCAACTCAAAAGTCTGAATAAGGTTAGAAGTGTGCGTGTTGTATGCTGCTACGAACTGAATTAGTGCATCATCTGTGCACCATATCTCTCTGCCCCCCCCCCCCCACACACATCTTTGCCCTACAGACTTGCATCAACCACCGATGATCCATCAGATACAACAAGTCTCACAGATGATCAAGTTGATAAACTTCTGGCAAAAAAAACATGCTCACGTGGGCCTGTCTCACTTAGGCTATTTTTAGGAGACTGCCGGTCGAAAGTCGTAGAAGGATGAGAGGGTAGGTTGGGACAGTCCGGAACCAGGGGCCACGCAGTTTAAGAACGAGGGGTAAGCCATATAGAACAGAGACGAGGAAACACTTTTTCACACAGAGAACCCACCCCTTGAGTGTATGGAATTCTCTGCCTCAGAGGCCGGTTCTCTGGATACTTTCAAGAGAGAGTTCTTAATAGGGCTCTTAAAGATAGCGGAGTCAGGGGATATGGGGAGAAAGCAGGAACGGGGTACTGATTGGGGATGATCAGCCATGATCACATTGAATGTTGGTGCTGGCTCGAAGGGCCGAATGGCCTACTCCTGCACCTATTGTCTATTGTCTATATCTGCCTCAACTACCTCTGAAGATAGACACAAACTGCTGTGGTAACTCAGTGGGTCAGGCAGCTTTTGATACAATACGATAGAACTATATTTATCCCAGGAGGGAAATTGAACTGCCAACAGTCATAAAAAAAACACAAAATGCATGAAACATGAAATTAAAGTGTTGAGAGGAAAGGATTGGGAGGATGTGCAAAGATTGGGGTGGGGTGGGGGGAGTGGAGTCAGTCTCAGTCTACCCCATGACAGAAGGGGGAGGGGTTGTACAGTTTGATAGCCACAGGGAAGAAGGATCTCCTGTGGCGTTCTGTGCTGCATCTTGGTGGAACCAGTCTGTTGCTGAAGGTGCTCCTCAGGTTGACCAGTGTGTCATGGAGGGGGTGAGCTGTATTGTCCAGGATGCTCCGCAGTTTGAGGAGCATCTCTGGAGAAAATAGGTGACATTTCGGGTAGAGAACCCTTATTCAGGCCACAATAACCTCCTCCAGCAGCTCGTTCCATACACCCACCACCCTTTGTGTCAAAAAGTTACCCCTCAGATTCCTATTGAATGTTTTTCCCTGCACCTTAAGCCTATGTCTTCTGGTCCTCGATTCCCCTACTCTGGGCAAGAAATGTCACCTATCCATGTTCTCCACAGATGCTGCCTGACCCGCTGAGTTACTGCAGCACTCTGTGAAACGTCACCTATCCATGTTCTCCACAGATGCTGCCTGACCCGCTGAGTTACTCCAGCACTCTGTGAAACGTCACCTATCCATGTTCTCCACAGATGCTGCCTGACCCGCTGAGTTACTCCAGCACTCTGTGAAACGTCACCTATCCATGTTCTCCACAGATGCTGCCTGACCCACTGAGTTACTCCAGCACTCTGTGAAACGTCACCTATCCATGTTCTCCACAGATGCTGCCTGACCCACTGAGATACTCCAGCACTCTGTGAAACGTCACCTATCCACGTTCTCCACAGATGCTGCCTGACCCGCTGAGTTACTCCAGCACTCTGTGAAACGTCACCTATCCATGTTCTCCACAGATGCTGCCTGACCCGCTGAGTTACTCCAGCACTCTGTGAAACGTCACCTATCCATGTTCTCCACAGATGCTGCCTGACCCGCTGAGTTACTCCAGCACTCTGTGTTCTAGGCATGAATGCAGCATGTGCAGCTCCTTATGACTCAATGGTTTAATAGGTAGGTTGGCGTCTGATAGCATCTTGCTTGTAAAATAATCTGGGCTCACAATCTGAAGGTTGCTATTTGCAATAGAAACACTGCATAACCGTCGAGCAGGTTAAACAAATCTACGGATGTTGTCAAGAGCGAGTTAGATTAACTCTTGGGGCCAACGGAATCAAGGGATATGGGGAGAAGGCAGGCACAGGGTACTGATTGTGGATGGTCATCCATTGACTGGCTCGAGGGGCCGAATGGCCTACTCCTGCACCTAATGTCTATGATTCCCACCCTGGACATTATTCAAATCCCTCCATTCCCCGCATATCCACGTGCCTGCTCAAATGCCTTTTAAATCACCACTATCGTATCTGCCTCCATCCCTACCCCTGGCAGCGCGTTCCAGGCACCCACCACCCTCTGTGTAAAAAAAACCTGCCCCGCACATCTCCTTTAAACTTTGTCCCTCTCACCTTAAATCTGTGCCCTCTAGTCTTTGATATTTCGACCCGGGGGGGTTTTAGTCTTTGATTTTAGTCTTTGATATTTCGACCCGGAGGTTTTATATACTTCCATCAGATCTCCTCGCAGCCTCTGGCGTGGAACGCAGGTGATTTTTAGTTACAATTCAAATTTCCATCATCAAGGACCAGTCTCACCTCCCCCGGCCACTCCCTCTTCTCCCCTCTCCCATCGGGCAGGAGGTACAGAAGTGTGAAAACGAACGCACACCTCCAGATTCAGGGACAGTTTCTTCCCGGCTGTTATCAGGCAACTGAATCATCCTCTCACCAACTAGAGAGCGGTCCTGACCTCCCATCTACCTCATGGGAGACCCTCGGGCTATCTTTGATCGGACATTACTAGACTTTATCTTGCACTAAACGTTATACCCTGTATATGTGTAAGAAAGAACTGCAGATGCTGGTTTAAATCGAAGGTGGACACAAAATTGTGGAGTAACTCAGCGGGTGAGGCAGCATCTCTGGAGAGAAGGAATGGGTGACGTTTCGGGTCGAGACCCTTCTTCAGACTGATATCAGGGGATGGATCTGAGTGTAATTATGTGTAGGTCTTGTCTTTGACTAGACAGCGCACAACAAAAGCATTTCACTGGCCCGTGCTACACATGAGAATTAACCCGACAATAAACTAAGCTTTATTCAAGGTTTATTTAATTAATCAAGTTTAAGTTCCCTAGATCCCTCAGTGGGATTCGAACTCTTGGATTCCAGATCATTAGATCCTTCCGTCCAAACTGCTGATCCAATCATTTATCCAGTGCATCGTTGCCATAGGTATTGGTTCATTTTTGTCACGTGATGCTTTCAAGAGAGAGCTAGTTAGGGATGTTAACAATAGCGGGGTCAGGGGATATGGGGAGAAGGCAGGAACGGGGTACAGATTGGGGATGATCAGCCATGGTCACATTGCATGGCGGTGCTGGGTCGAAGGGCCGAATGGCCTACTCCTGCACCTATTGTCTATTGTCACACACACAAGCACGTAGGAAAGGAACTGTAGGTGCCGGTTTACACTGAAGATAAGACACAAATTGCTGGAGTAACTCAGCAGGACAGGCAGCGTCTATGGACGGAAGGAATGGGCGACGTTTTGGGACGGGACCCTTCTTCTCGAGTTCACAAGTTATAGGAGTAACCAAGATGGTTACATGGCTGGTCCCATTTGCCTTCATTGGGCCCATATCCCTCAAAAGCCTTCCTATCTTTGAAACATTAGCAAATTTCAAAGTAACATTAGCAAAGTTGCAGATGACACAAAGCTGGGTGGCAGTGAGATCTGTGAGGAGGATACTATGAGAATGCAGGGTGACTTGGACAGGTTGGGGGAGTGGGCAGATGCATGGCAGATGCAGTTTAATGTGGATAAATGTGAGGGTATCCACTTTGGTAGCAAAAACAGGAAGGCAAATTACTATCTAAATGATGTCAAGTTGTGAATAGGGAAGTACAATGGGATCAGGGGGTCCTTGTTCATCACTCAATGAAAGTAAGCATGCAGGTACAGCAGGCAGCGAAGAAAGCGAATGGCATGTTGGCCTTTATAACAAGAGGAATCGAATATAGGACCAAAGAGGTCCTTCTACAGTTGTACAGAGCTCTAGTGAGACCACACCTGGAATATTGTGTGCAGTTTTGGTCCCCTAATTTGAGGAAGGACATTCTTGCTATTGAGGGAGTGCAGCGAAGGTTCACAAGGTTAATTCCCGGGATGGCGGGACTGTCATTTGCTGAGAGAATGGAGCGGCTGGGCTTGTACACTCTGGAGTTTAGAAGGATGAGAGGGAATCTTATTGAAACATGTAAGTTTATTAAGGGTTTGGACACGCTATTGGCAGGAAACATGTTCCCGATGTTGGGGGAGTCCAGAACCAGGGGCCACAGTTTAAGAATAAGGGGTAAGCCGTTTAGAACGGAGACGAGGAAACACTGTTTCACACACAGAGTTGTGAGTCTGTGGAATTCTCTGCCTCAGAGACCAGTGGAGGTTGGTTCTCTGGATACTTTCAAGAGAGAGCTAGATAGGGCTCTTAAAGATAGCGGAGCCAGGGGATATGGGGAGAAGGCAGGGACGGGGTACTGATTGGGGATGATCAGCCATGATCACATTGAATGGCGGTGCTGGCTCGAAGGACCAAATGGCCTACTCCTGCACCTATTGTCTATTATTTATTGTGTATGATCATATTGAATGGTGGTGCTAGCTCAAAGGGCCGAATGGCCTACTCCTTCCAGAAGTATCCAGCACTTTAGAAACAAGTCTGGCTTGAGACCCGCTGAGTTCGGGGGGGGGTGGGGGGTGGAAGCAGCACCCGTCACCTACCTCAGTCCCAGGCGATCCCAACCGTGCCCTCTCTCCCTCTCCCTCTCCCTCTCTCTCTCTCTCTGTCTCTCTCTCTGTCTCTCTGTTCCCTGCTGCACACACAGGCTGCTCTCACTCCTGCACCAAACCCCGCTTGCAATCATCTCACAGCCTTGCGAAAGAGGAACTGGAAACGTCTCTCTGGAACTAATTACCTGAGACAACTTCAGCTTCCGTGCACAGAAGCGGACCATACCCCTCACACAAGGAGCTGGAGTAACTCAGCGGGACAGGCAGCTTCTCTGGAGAGAAGGAATCACGTCTGAAGAAGGGTCTCGACCCGAAACGTCACCCATCCCTTCTCTCCAGAGATGCTGCCTGTCCCGCTGAGTTACTCCAGCTTCTTGTGTCTATCTTCGGTTTAAACCAGCATCTGCAGTCCCTTCCGACATTAGGCAATAGACAATAGGTGCAGGAGTAGGCCATTCAGCCCTTCGAGCCAGCACCGCCATTCAATGTGATCATGGCTGATCATCCCCAATCAGTACCCCGTTCCTGCCTTCTCCCCATATCCCCTGACTCCGCTATCTTTAAGAGCCCTATCTAGCTCTCTCTTGAAAGTATCCAGAGAATGTGCCTCCACCGCCCTCTGAGGCAAAGAATTCCACAGACTCACAACTCTCTGTGTAGGGTGTAAGCTGTTTGAAAACGACTCACAATGAGACTCACCTCGCCCACAGCCAACAATGGCCTGTTTCCTTTAATCATCGTTACTTCTTTGCTTATCTTTCATTCACTTCTTCTCTCACTCTCTCTCTCTCCATCACTGTCTATATCTCTTGTTCCCCTCTCACCCCCGACTCTCAGTCTGAAGAAGGGTCTCGACCCAAAACATCGCTCATTCCCTCTGCTCTAGAGATGCTGCCTGTCCCGCTGAGTTACTCCAGCTTTTTGAGTCTGTCCTCTTGCCAGAACCAGGGGCCACACACACAGTTTAAGAATAAGGGGTAAGCCATTAAGAACGGAGACGAGGAAACACTTTTTCTCACAGAGAGTGGAGAGTCTGTGGAATTCTCTGCCTCAGAGGGCGGTGGAGGCCGGTTCTCTGGATGCGTTCAAGAGAGAGCTAGATAGGGCTCTTAAAGATAGCGGAGTCAGGGGATATGGGGAGAAGGCAGGAACGGGGTACTGATTGGGGGATGATCAGCCATGATCACATTGAATGGCGGTGCTGGCTCGAAGGCCTTATCCTGCACCTATTGTCTATTGTCTATTTTGTGTCTGGCTTCGTGTGAGAGTTGTGTGCAGTCAAAGGCATTTCAGGATGTGAGAAAAGTCATTTTTTGAAAGCAATGTGGAGAAGTGTACTGAGGGATAACAATACTGGGAGTGGATGTCCACCACAGGTCAAGTTTCACAGAGTAGAGAGCTTAGAATTGAGATATAATGGTCATATTGAATCAAGGGTCTACTCCTGCACCTACTGTCTATAACCAGAACATGGGCTGATTAATCATAAACGTTGACAGCGATGTGGTCTCTCTGGTGTAGTTTAGTTTAGTTTAGAGACACTGCATGGGAACAGGCCCTTCGGCCCATCGAGTCCATGCCGACCAATGATCAGATTCAGGGACAGTTTTGTTTCGTGAATACAAACCTCCCTTCCATTACCTCCGTCTACACTTCACGCTGCTTCGGCGAGGCCAGCAGCACAATCTCAGACCAGTCCCACTCCAGTCACTCTATAAGTTCTCAAACACAACGTTTAAGAGACATTTAGACAGGTGGATAGGATACTCTGCACACTCCTTCCCCCAGAACAATGGCACTATTGCTAATGTATGTTCTTGCCATAGAGCGAGTACAGAGAAGGTTCACCAGACTGATTCCTGGGATGGCAGGACTTTCATATGAAGAAAGACTGGATAGACTCGGCTTGTACTCGCTGGAATTCAGAAGATTGAGGGGGGGGTCTGACAGAAACTTACAAAATTCTTAAGCGGTTGGACACGCTAGATGCAGGAAGATTGTTCCCGATGTTGGGGAAGTCCAGAACAAGGGGTCACAGTTTAAGGATAAAAGGGAAGTCTTTTAGGACCGCGATGTGAAAATCATTTTTTACGGAGAGAGTGGTGAATCTCTGGAACTCTCTGCCACAGAAAGGTAGTTGAGGCCAGTTCATTGGCTATATTTAAGAGGGAGTTAGATGTGGCCCTTGTGGCTAAAGGGATCAGGGGGTATGGAGAGAAGGCAGGTACGGGATACTGAGTTGGATGATCAGCCATGATCATATTGAATGGCGGTGCAGGCTCGAAGGGCCGAATGGCCTACTCCTGCACCTATTGTCTATGTTTCTATGTACGTATATATATTTTGTTGTTCCATTATTCCATGTTTGCTCTTCTGGGTGAGATGCTAACTGCATTTTGTTGTCTCTGTACTGTACACTGCACAAGCCAGGATAGGACAGGTTTGGAGGGATAGGGGCCAAACGCAGGCAGGTGGGACTAGTGTAGATGGGGCATGGGCAAGTTGGGCCAAAGGGCCTGTTCCCATGCTGTATCACTCTGTGTCCACAGTGGAGAGCGCACCAATCAGACAGAGGAGACTGAAGAAGGTCCACCTGTCTCCCCAGATCCTGGTGAACCTCTGCCGCTGCACCATCGAGAGCATCCTTACCAACTGCATCACAGTATGGTATGGCAACTGCTCTGTCTCCGACCGGAAGGCATTGCAGAGGGTGGTGAAAACTGCCCAACGCATCACCGGTTCCTCACTCCCCTCCATTGAGTCTGTCCAACGCAAGCGTTGGCTGCGGAGGGCGCTCAGCATCGCCAAGGACTGCTCTCACCCCAACCATGGACTGTTTACCCTCCTACCATCCGGGAGGCGCTACAGGTCTCTCCGTTGCCGTAGAGTTGCTGCCTCACAGCGCCAGAGACCCGGGTTCCATCCCGACTGCCCGAGCGGAGTTTGCACGTTCTCCCCGTGACCCGCGTGGGTTTTCTCCGGGCGCTCCGGTTCCCCCCCACACTCCAAAGACGAGCAGGTTTGTAGGTTAATTGGCCTGGGTATAATTGCAAATAATCTGGGTATCTGGGTATAACCATGCATAGTTCCTTGAAAGTGGAATCTCATGTAGATAGGGTGGTAAAGAAAGCTTTTGGTATGCTAGCCTTTATAAATCAGAGCATTGAGTATAGAAGCTGGGATGTAATGTTAAAATTGTACAGGGCATTGGTGAGACCAAATCTGGAGTATGGTGTACAATTTTGGTCACCCAATTATAGGAAGGATGTCAACAAAAATAGAGAGAGTACAGAGGAGATTTACTAGAATGTTGCCTGGGTTTCAACAACTAAGTTACAGAGATAGGTTGAATAAGTTAGGTCTTTATTCTCTGGAGCGCAGAAGGTTAAGGGGGGACTTGATAGAGGTCTTTAAAATGATGAGAGGGATAGACAGAGTTGATGTGGACAAGCCCTTTCCCTTTGAGAATAGGGAAGATTCAAACAAGAGGACATGACTTCAGAATTAAGGGACAGAAGTTTAGGGGTAATATGAGGGGGAACTTCTTTACTCAGAGAGTGGTAGCGGTGTGGAATGAGCTTCCAGTGGAAGTGGTGGAAGCAGGTTCATTGGTATAATTTAAAAATAAATTGGATAGGCATATGGATGAGAAGGGAATGGAGGGTTATGGTATGAGTGTAGGCAGGTGGGACTAAGGGGGAAAAAAAGTGGTTCGGCACGGACTTGTAGGGCCGAGATGGCCTGTTTCCGTGCTGTAATATGGTTATATGGTTAAATTGTCCCCAGTGTGTGTAGGATAGTGTTAGTCTGCGGGGATCGCTGGTTGGCACGGACCTGGTGGGCTGAAGGGCCTGTTTCAGCGCTGGATCTGTAAACTAACTAAGGTCCATTTTAAGTAGGTATTTTGAAGAACTTCCCTCACACCAAAACCCGTGACAAGATGTGATACTCTATGTTACTACACATATTGCAGCAACGAACACAAATTTTATTACTGACTCACCAGATAACTAGAGTTCCTACAACTGCCTTTCTTAAAATAAACCTGCCCACATTGATGAGGTTGCATTTGTCGTTCAGTCTGAAGGGTGTCCGCCCAAAACGTCACCCATTCCTTCTCTCCAGAGATGCTGCCTGACCCGCTGGGTTACTCCAGCTTTTAGCGCCTATCTTCGGTGTAAACCAGCATCTGCAGTTCCTTCCTACACATTTGTGTTCAGTTTTGGTCACCCTGCTTCGGAAGAGATGCCATCATGCCGGGTTCGAGTGGATGTGGAGAGGATGTTTCCACTGGTGGGAGAGTCTAGGACCAGAGGGCACAGCCTCAGAATTAAAGGACGAACGTCCTTTAGGAAGGAGATGAGGAGGAATTTATTTAGTCAGAGAGTGTGGTGAATCTGTGGAATTTTCTGCCACAGACATCGGTGGAGGCAATAGACAATAGGTGCAGGAGCAGGCCATTCGGCCCTTCGAGCCAGCACTTGGCTGATCATCCACAATCAGTGCCCCGTTCCTGCCTTCTCGCCATATCCCCTGACTCCGCTATCTTTAAGAACCCTATCTAGCTCTCTCTTGAAAGTATCCAGAGAACTGGCCTCCACCGCCCTCTGAGGCAGAGAATTCCACAGACTGATAACTGGCAAAAAATAGATAGATTCTTGATCAGTGCGGGGGTCAGGGGTTATGGGGAGAAGGCAGGAGGATGGTGTCAGGAGGGAGAGATAGATCAGCCATGATTGAGTGGTGGAGTAGACTTGATGGGCCAAATGGCCTAATTCTGCTCCTAGAACTGATGAGAAAGTGGGATGATATAGGAATAGTATGAAGAATACACTATAGTGTGATCGGTGGTCGGTGTGGACCCAGTGGGCGAAAGGGCCTGTTTCCGTGCTGTATCTTTCAATCAGTCGATCAAAACCACCTGGACCCTACCCTGTCAAGGCGAGATGAGGAGGAATTTCTTTAGTCTGAGTTTAGTTTAGTTTAGAGATACAGCATGGAAACAGGCCCTTCGGCCCACCGGGTCCGTGCCGACCAGCGATCCCCACACACTAACGCTATCCTACACACACCAGGGACAATGTTTACATTTACGCCAAGCCAATTAACCTACAAACCTGCAAGTCTTTGGAGTGTGGGAGGAAACCGGAGATCTCGGAGAAAACCCACGTGGGTCACGGGGAGAACGTGCAAACTCCGTACAGACAGCGCCCGTAGTCGGGATCGAACCCGGGTCTCCGACGCTGTGTTCGCTGTAAGGCAGCAACTCTACCGCTGCGCCACCGTGACTCTGTAGAGTTCGTTGCCACAGATGCCTGTGGAGGCCACGTCAGTGGATATTTTTATGGCGGAGATAGATAGATTCTTGATTAGTACGGGTGTCGGGGGTTATGGGGAGAAGGCAGGAGAATGGGGTCAGGAGGGAGAGATAGATCAGCCATGATTGAATCGCGGAGTAGACTCAATGGACCGAAACAGATAATTTTGTTCCAATAACCTATGAACTTATTAGAACGGAGACGAGGAAACACTTTTTCACACAGAGAGTGGTGAGTCTGTGGAATTCTCTGCCTCAGAGGCCGGTTCTCTGGATACTTTCAAGAGAGAGCTAGATAGGGCTCTTAAAAATAGCGGAGTCAGGGGATATGGGGAGAAGGCAGGAACGGGGTACTGATTGGGGATGATCAGCCGTGATCACATTGAATGGCGGTTCTGGCTCGAAGGGCCGAATGGCCTACTCCTGCACCTATTGTCTATTGTCTATTGACTCCTGCGCTCCAAGGAATAAAGTCCGAGCCTGGATCAACATCTCCCTGTAGCTCAGGCCCTTCATTAGTGCAGGTGTCAGAGGTTATGGGGAGAAGGCAGGAGAATGGGATTGGGAGGGAGAGATAGATCAGCCATGATTGAATGGTGGAGTAGACTTGATGGGCCAAGTAGCCTAATTCTGCTCCTGTTCCTTATGATCTTATGAGTCCTGGCAACATCCATATCAACGTTCGGCATGATCGGACAGGACAGTATGTGGAGCAAGCAAGTGGCTATATCTCTGTACAGATGACAACAAATCAACTAACCAGCCAACATTCCAAGGCAGGATCCCGCTCACTTTGATAATAGTTCTTGGTTAATAAACCTACGCTCAGAAGGAGGAGGAATTTTAGCCTCGCCATTAGGTTTGCAGTCAGAGATTTATTATTGTCCCCTGTTTATTGATGTCATGTTTACAAGGATGAGGAAGGGGGAATCTTATAGAAACATATAAACTTATAAAAGGACTGGACAAGCTAGATGCAGGAAAAATGTTCCCAATGTTGGGCGAGTCCAGAACCAGGGGCCACACCGTCTCAGAATAAAGGGAAGGCCATTTAAGACTGAGGTGAGAAAAAAAACGTTTTTTCACCCAGTGAGTTGTGAATTTGTGGAATTCCCTGCCACAGAGGGCAGTGGAGGCCAAGTCACTGGATGGATTTAAGAGAGAGTTGGATAGAGCTCTAGGGGCTGGTGGAGTCAAGGGGTACGGAGAGAAGGCAGGTACAGGATACTGAGTTGGATGATCAGCCATGATCATATTGATCGAAGGGCCGAATGGCCTACTCCTGCACCTATTTTCTATGTTTCTATGTTTCTAAAATCGAAAGTAGTCAAAAGTGCCGGAGAAACTCAGTGGGTGCAGCAGCATCTATGGAGCGAAGGAAATAGGCAACGTTTCGGGACGAAACGTTGCCTATTTCCTTCGCTCCATAGATGCTGCTGCACCCGCTGAGTTTCTCCAGCACTTTTGTCTACCGATAGTGAAAAGCTTTTTGTTGCGTGCTATCCAGTCAGCGGAAAGACAATACATGATTACAATCGAGCCGTCCACAGTGTACAGATACAGGATAAAGGGAATAACGTTTAGTGCAAGGTAAAGCCAGGTCAAGGATAGTCCGAGGGTTACCAATGAGGTAGATAGTAGTTCAGGACCGCTCTCTAGTTGGTGAGAGGATGGTTCAGTTGCCTGATAACAGCCGGGAAGAAACTGTCCCTGAATCTGGAGGTGTGTGTTTGTTTTCACACTTTTGTACCTCTTGCCCGATGGGAGAGGGGAGAAGAGGGAGTGGCCGTGGGTGAGACTGGTCCTTGATGATGCTGCTGGCCTTTGAGGTCCCTTTGAGGTCTTGGACGGAGTTTGGATGTAGTAAAGTTTCTCTCTCCTCCTCCCCCCCCCCCCCCCTTACTCTCATCCCCTCCCCCCCTCTCTCTCATTCTCTCCCTCTCCTCCCCTTCCCCTTCTCGCTCAACCCCCCCCCCCCCGATTCTCATCTCCTCCTCCCCTAAATTCCCACCTCCCCTCATCCCCTCTCCTCTCCTCCATCCCCCCCTCTTCCTTTCCAATCCTCCCCATAATACACAAACAGAGGAAGTCCCTCCTCCTCCCTCCCCCTGCCCCCTCTCGTCTCATTCTCCTCTCTCCCCCTCCATTCCCTCTCTCTAAAGCCTCCCCCTCTCACTCACCCTCCTCTACATCCTCTCCTCTCTCCTCTCTCTCCTCTCTCCCCCCACCTTCTCTCTCTCCTCCTCCCACCTTATCATTTCTCCCTCCCTCTATCCCTCTCCACCCCTCTCTCCCACCTCCCTCTCCCTCTCCACTCTCCCATCTCTCTCCTCTTCGCCCCCTCCCCTCTCTCTCTCTCTCTCTCTCTCTCTCTCTCTCCTCTCTCTCTCTCTATCCCTCCCTCTATCCCTCTCTCTCCCTCCTTTCTATCTCTCTCTCTCCCTCCCTCTCTCTCTCTCTCTCTCTTTCTCTCTCTCTCGCTCCCCCTCCCTCTCTATCTCTCCCTCTCTCTCTCTCTCTCTCCTTCTCTCTCTCTCTCTCCCTCCCTCTCTCTCTCTCCCCTTCTCTCTCTCTCTTTCTATCTATCTAACTCATTCTCTCTATCTCTATCTCTCCTTCTCTCTCTCCCTCTCTCCTCTCTCTCCCTCTCATTCCCCCCCTCTCCTCTCTCCTCCCTCCTTCCCCCTCTCTCTCCCCCCCCCTCCTCTCTCTCCTCCCTCCCTCCTCTCCTCTCTCTCTCCCTCCCCCTCTCACTCTCTCTCCTCCCCCCTCTCCCTCTCCCTCCCTCTCCCTCCCTCTCCTCTCCCTCCCTCTCTCCTCCCCCCCTCCTCTCTCTCTCTCCTAATCTCTCTCCCCCTCCCTCTCCTCTCTCTCTCCCCCCTCCCTTTGTCTATCTCCCTGCCTGCCTCTCCCTCTCTCTCTCTCTCTCTCTCTCTCTCCCTCTCTCCCTCTCTCTCTCTCCTCTCTCCCCCCCTCCCTCTCTCTCTCTCTCCCCCCCTCCCTCTCTCTCTCGTCACCATCCCGTGCCTTACACATGCCTCCAGCAAGTGCCAATGTTAATCAGCGTCCCACGCCCACAACAATGCCCGGCACTTCAGAGGCTGAATCACAACAGCGACAGGTCCCGCAGATAAGTCCTTGAGTGCTTCTAGCAGCACAGGACCAGGCCCTTCGGCCCACCTTCTCCATAGTAGAGTACGACGCCCTGGTCAACCTGAGGAGCACCTTCAGCAACAGACTGGTTCCACCAAGATGCAGCACAGAATGCCACAGGAGATCCTTCTTCCCTGTGGCTATCAAACTGTACAACCCCTCCCCCTTCTGTCATGGGGTAGACTGAGACTGACTCCCCTCTCCCCACTCTCCCCCCCCCAATCTTTGCACATCCCCCAATCCTTTCATGTTTTATTTGTGTTTTTATGAGGTTGGCAGATCAACTTCCCTCCCAGGATAAATACATTTCTATGATATCGTATCGCCTTGTGGAGTGATACAGTGTGGAAACAGGCCCTTCGGCCCAACAGGCCCACACCAGCCACCATCTGTCCCAAACCTGTCCTATCCATGTACCCCCGTCGAACTGTTTCTGAAACGTTGGGATAGTCCCAGCATCAACTACCTCCTCTGGCAGCTCATTCCATCCACCCACCGCGTGGAAAATTGGCCATGTTGCAATACTGGACCCAGTTGCCTGGATTTGGCCCGTATCCCTCTAAACTCTTATTGTCCAAAACTGATGCATTGGTCCCAAATGTGTGTGTGTGGGGGGGGGGGGGGAGGGGAAAATACACACCAGCTTCTCTCGTTTACACCCAACCAGGTTTCTGTAACTTCAAGTAACCCCTGCATTCCCTCGCTATCTATTCCTTCCACCACCCACGCAAGTCTCACCAGCTTCTTGTTCACACCCAGCAAACAGCTAACAATGGCCAGGTTCCTTTTTTCATTGTTACTTTTTTGCTTATCTTTCATTCATTTGTTCTCTATCTCTCCACATCACCGTCTATATCTCTCGTTTCCCTTATCCCTGACCAGTCTGAAGAAGGGTCTCGACCCGAAACGTCACCCATCCCTTCTCTCCAGTGACGCTGCCTGCCTGTCCCGCTGAGTTACTCCAGCTTTTTGTGTTTGTCGCCAGGATGGTAGCAATGCCGTATCTCCAAATCTAAAGTCTGATCTAATTGTAACCTCAGCATTCCCACTTATCCCCAAAACCACATACATATAATCTGAATACCATTTGGGTGGCACGGTGCCGCAGCAGGTAGAGTCGCTGCCCCACAGCGCCGGAGACCCGGGTTCGATCCCGACTACAGGCGCTGTCTGTACGGAGTTTGTACGTTCTCCCCGTGATCTGCGTGGGTTTTCTCCGAGATCTCCGGGTTCTTCCCACACTCCAAAGGCGTGCAGCTTTGTCGGTTAATTGGCTCGGTAAAATTGTAAATTGCGCCTAGTGTGTGTGTAGGATAGTGTTGGTGTGCGGGGATCGCTGGTTAGGCGTAGACTCAGTGGGCCGAGTGGCCTGTTTCCACGCTGTATCTCTAAACTATCACTGTCAAACAACTTCAAAGTCTCTGCTTCCAACGACTCAGAAAACTTTACCTCATTTGTGTCTCTAAACGCCCTCTCGTATAATAAGGTTGAATTTCCGATCTCCCAACCTACCCCATTGCGGCTCTTTGCGCTTTTTCTTTTTACTGCACTTTCTCTGTAGCTTGAGAATTTAGAGATACGGCATAGAAATAAGCCCTTCGGCCCACTGAGTCCGTATCGACCAGCGATCACCCCGTACACTAGCACTATCCTTCACACATGACACACAATTTACTATTTTTACCGAGGCCAATTAACCTACAAACCTGTACGTCTTTGGAGTGTGCAACTCCTAAGGAGAGATAGATCAGCCTTGATTGAATGGCGGAGTAGACTTAATGGGCTGAATGGCCTAATGCTGCTCTTATTACTTACAGGCAGCATCTGCGGAGAACACAGATAGGTGACGTTTCTGGTACAGGACCCTTCTTCAAACCCATGCCTTCTTCCTGTAATGGGGCGACCAAAACTGCACACAAAACCACAGGTGTGTGGCCAAAATAAGGAGTAAGCCATTTAGAACGGAGACGAGGAAACACTTTTTCTCACAGAGAGTTGCGAGTCTGTGGAATTCCCTGCCTCAGAGGGCGGTGGAGGCCGGTTCTCTGGATGCTTTCAAGAGAGAGCTAGATAGGGCTCTTAAAGATAGCGGAGTCAGGGGATATGGGGAGAAGGCAGGAACGGGGTACTGATTGTGGATGATCAGCCATGGTCACATTGAATGGCGGTGCTGGCTCGAAGGGCCAAATGGCCTACTCCTGCACCTATTGTCTATTGTCTATTGAAATAAAGTTTTAAAGCAATCCTACCGGGGAGAAGATGCCTCTTGTTTGCTGTCACCATGGCAACACTACGTGACCTCCTGCACTGCGTGTATTATGCCCCCACAATAATCACTGACGTTGCTATTTAAGCAAACGTCAGTGTGGAAACCGTCAATGGCACGTCCACCCATTCCCCACAAACATTCATTCTTCACACAACCTCTCCCCGTGACCTGCGTGGGTTTTCTCCGGGTGCTCCGGTTTCCTCCCACGCTCCAGAGGCATGCCGGTTTGTAGGCTAATTGGCTTCGGTAAAAAATGTACGCAGTGGACAAACGTACTTAAAGGTCGTTCCTTCAGAGAGAGAGAAAGAGAGAGGCAGCGAGAGGGGCAGAGAGAGGGAGAGAGAGGCAGAGAGAGGGGCAGAGAGAGGGGCAGAGAGAGGCAGAGAGAGAGGCAGAGAGAGGCAGAGAGAGGACAGAGAGAGGGGCAGAGAGAGTGGCGGAGAGAGAGGCAGAGAGAGGGGCAGAGAGAGAGGGGCAGAGAGAGGGGCAGAGAGAGGGGCAGAGAGGGGGGCAGAGAGAGGGGCAGAGAGAGGGGCAGAGAGAGGGGCAGAGAGAGGGGCAGAGAGAGGGGCAGAGAGAGGGGCAGAGAGAGGGGCAGAGAGAGTGGCAGAGAGAGGGGCAGAGAGAGGGGCAGAGAGAGGGGCAGAGAGAGGGGCAGAGAGAGGCAGAGAGAGGGGCAGAGAGAGGGGCAGAGAGGAGAGGGAGAGGGTGGCGGAGAGAGAGAGGGGGAGAGGGACAGGGAGAGGGACAGGGAGAGGGACAGGGAGAGGGACAGGGACAGGGACAGGGAGAGATCAGAGAGAGGGACAGGGAGAGGAGACAGGGAGAGGGACAGGGAGAGGGGCAGAGAGAGAGGGGCAGAGAGAGAGGGGCAGAGAGAGAGGGGAGCAGAGAGAGAGGACAGAGAGAGAGGGCAGAGAGAGAGGGGCAGAGAGAGAGGCAGAGAGAGGGCAGAGAGAGGGGCAGAGAGAGAGAGAATGTGAGAGAGAGTGTTTGGAGAGTGGGAGAGAGAGAAGAGAGAGAGAGGGAGAGAGAAGGAGAGAGAGAGGGACAGAGAGAGAGCAGAGAGAGAGCCAGACAAGGAGAGGGGGGCAGAGAGAGGGGGGCAGAGAGACAGAGAGAGAGCAGGGAGAGAGAGGGGGAGAGGGAGAGGCAGGGAGAGACAGGGCAGGGAGAGACAGGGCAGGGAGAGGGACAGGGAGGGACAGAGGCAGGGAGAGGAGAGAGGGACAGGAGAGAGACAGAGAGAGGAGGGGGACAGGAGAGGGGCAGGGAGGAGACAGAGGCAGAGACAGGAGAGAGAGACAGGCAGGGAGAGGACAGAGAGGCAGGGAGAGACAGAGGCAGGGAGAGACAGGGAGAGACAGGAGAGAGACAGGGAGAGACAGGGAGAGACAGGGAGAGACAGGGAGAGACAGGGAGAGACAGGGAGAGACAGGGAGAGAGAGGGAGAGACAGGGAGAGACAGGGAGAGAGAGGGAGAGACAGAGAGGGAGAGAGAGAGAGAGAGGGAGAGAGAGGGAGAGACAGAGACAGGGAGAGAGATAGGGAGAGGCTTGTGCAGCACGGTTTGTGTGGCAATACCTTGGTGTCAGCCGTTCCCTGTGTATTGGTACACATGTCCCGTGAGCCAGTTGGCAGGTCTGAGTGCTGTAACAGTTCTGTCTGGGGCTGTTTCGTTCTGATGTCGTGCTCGACGTGTTTGGTCAAAGTCTCTCCGCTTGTGCAAACTGACCCTCACAAGTTCCCCATTTAAGGCTATTTTGGAGCAACATCATTGAACTGAAACAGTCCACCCCCCCTCCAATGTCCCGCTCGGCAGTGAGGCTGCCTCAGCTGCTGAGTCAAACCTCCGGCAACTGGAACCAACATGACCACACCCCATCTCAGCTCGCAACAGGACAGGCGGCACGATGGTGCAACGGTAGAGTTGCTGCCTCACAGCGCCAGAGACCCGTGGTCAACAGACAATAGACAACAAGTGCAGGAGTAGGCCATTCGGCCCTTCCAGCCAGCACCACCATTCAATGTGATCATGGCTGATCATCCCCAATCAGTACCCCGTTCCTGCCTTCTCCCCTGACTCCGCTATCTTTTAGAGCTCTCTCTTGAAAGTATCCAGAGAACCGCCCTCTGAGGCAGAGAATTCCACAGACTCACAACTCTCTGTGTGAAAAAGTGTTTCCGCGTCTCCGTTCTAAATGGCTTACCCCTTATTCATAAACTGTGTGGCCCCTGGTTCTGGACTCCCCCAACATGTTTCCCGCTTCTAGCATTTCCAAACCCTTATTCATCTTATATCTTTCAATAAGATCCCCTCTCACCCTTCTAAATTCGATCCTGACTACGGGCGCTGTCTGTACGGAGTTTGCACGTTCTCCCCGTGACCTGGGTGAGGTTTTCTCCGAGATCTTCAGTTTCCTCCCACACCCCAAAGTCATGCAGGGTGAGAAAGTCCGCGCTGTATCTCAAAACTAAACTAAGCACACTATGCTTGTTCCATGTACTGTATTGCGTACAAAATTGTGCAGAGTTGTAGATGTTGCCAGTCCATCCGTTAGATGTTGGCGAGGCCACATTTAGATTGTTGTGTAAGAAGGAACCGCAGATTACACGGGGAAGCTGTTCCTGAGTCTGGTGGTGCGCGCTTTCAAGCTTCTGTACATTCTGCCGGACGGGAGCGGGGAGAAGGAGGAATAGAAACATAGACAATAGGTGCAGGAGTAGGCCATTCGGCCCTTCGAAGCCTGCACATTCGCCATTCAATATGATCATGGCTGATCATCCAACTCAGTATCCCATCCCTGCCTTCTCTCCATACCCCCTGATCCCTTTAGCCACAAGGGCCACATCTAACTCCCTCTTAAATATAGCCAATGAACTGTGGCCTCCCCTCAACTACCTTCTGTGGCAGAGAATTCCAGAGATTCACCACTCTCTGTGTGGGAAATGTTTTCCTCATCTCAGTCCTAAAAGACTTCCCCCTTATCCTTAAACTGTGTGACCCCTAGTTCTGGACTTCCCCAACATCGGGAACAATCTTCCTGCATCTAGCCTGTCCAACCCCTTAAGAATTTTGTAAGTTTCAATAAGATCCCCCCTCAATCTTCTAAATTCTAGCGAGTACAAGCCGAGTCTATCCAGTCTTTCTTCATATGAAAGTCCTGCCATCCCAGGAATCAGTCTGGTGAACCTTCTTTGTACTCCCTCTATGGCAACAATGTCTTTCCTCAGATTAGGAGACCAAAACTGTACGGAATGACCGGAGTGGGACAGGGACTAGTCTTTGATGATGCCGGCTGCTTTCCCGAGGCAGCGTGAAGTGTAGACGGAGTCGATGGCGAGGAGTCTGGTCTCAGTGATGCTCAATGTGGAAACAGGCCCTTCGGCCCAACTTGCCCACACCGGCCAACATGTCCCAGCTACACTGGTACTATCTCCCTGCGTTTGGCCCATATCCCTCTAAACCCGTCCTATCCATCAACCTGTCTAAATGCTTCTTAAACATTACGACAGTCCCTGTTTCAGCAACATCCTCTGGCAGCTTGTTCCGTACTCCCTCTGTGTAAAAAAAAACGTACCCCTCAGGTTCCTGTTATATCTTCCCCATCTCACCGGGTCTCTGGATACTTTCAAGAGAGAGCTAGATAGAGCTCCCAAAACCCACTTCCATTCTGATAGAATGGAGCGGCTGGGTTTGTACACTCTGGAGTTTAGAAGGATGAGAGGGATCTTATTGAAACATATAAGATTGTTAAGGGCTTGGACACGCTAGAGGCAGGAAACATCTTCCCGATGTTGGGGGAGTCCAGAACCAGGGGTCACAGTTTAAGAATAAGGGGTAAGCCATTTAGAACGGAGACGAGGAAACACTTTTTCTCTCAGAGAGTGGTGAGTCTGTGGAATTCTCTGCCGGATACTTTCTCTGGATACTTTCAACAGAGAGCTGGATAGGGCTCTTAAAGATAGCGGAGTCAGGGGATATGGGGAGAAGGCAGGAACGGGGTACTGATTGGGGATGATCAGCCATGATCACATTGAATGGCGGCGCTGGCTCGAAGGGCCGAATGGCCTACTCCTGCACCTATTGTCTATTGTCTGTAACCCGTGTCCTCTGGTCCTCGATTCCCATACTCTGGGCAAGGGACTCTGTGCGTCCACCCGATCTATTCCTCTCGTGATTTTGTACACCTCAATAAGATCTCCCCTCATCCTCCTGCGCTCCATGGAATACAGTCCCGGCCTACTCAACCTCTCCCTGTAGCTCACACCCTCGAGTCCCGGCAACATCCTCGTGAATCTTCTCCGCGCCCTTCCCAGTTTGACACACACACACATCGTCCCCACAACATGGTGACAAAACAGAACACACCCACTCCTTCCCTCCAGAGATGCTGCCTGTCCCCGCTCAGTTACTCCACCATTTTGTGTCGGCCTTTGGTGTAAACCAGCATCTGCAGTTCCTTCCCACACAAACCATCAAGCAGTATGACTCACTAAAATAGCGGCACTTTCCAGCACTCTTACGCACATTCATGTTTGGGGTCAGCATTACTAATCCTGAATTTGATTTAGGTGTGAATTTTTTTTTGTCGAATCATTACCACTGGAGTTTGCAGTCTCTAAAAGATGCTCCTCACGATCCTCATGGTGAAACCTCAGCCTGCCGATGACTACCGTCATTGCTTGCCTCTCTGTGGGGCACTAGTTTTTAAGTTAGAATACAGAAACACACAAAATAGGTACAGGAGTAGGCCATTCGGCCCTTCGAGCCAGCACCGCCATTCAATACGATCATAGCTTATCATCCAAAATCAGTACCCCGTTCCTGCCTTCTCCCCATATCCCTTGATACTGTTAGCCCCAAGAGCTAAACGTAACTCTCTCTTGAAAGTATCCAGAGAACCGGCCTCCACTGAGGCAGAGAATTCCACAGACTCACAACTCTCTGTGTGAAAAAGTTTTTCCTCATCTCAGTTCTAAATGGCCGACCCCTTATTCTTAAACTGTGTGGCCCCTGGTTCTGGACTTCCCCCCCAACATGGGGAACATTTTTCCAGCATCTAGCGTGTCCAATCCATTAAGAATTTTACGAATTTAGTTTTTGAGATACAAAGCGGAAACAGGCCCTTCGGCCCACCGAGTCGGTGCCAACACCCACACTATCCTACGCACAATTTACATTTATACTGAAGCCAACTGACCTACAAACCTGCACGTCTTTGGAGTGTGGGAGGAAACCGGAGCGCCCGGAGAAAACCCACGCAGGTCACGGGGAGCACGTGCAAACTCCATACAGACAGCACCCGTAGTTGGGATCGACCCCGGGTGTCTGGCGCTGTGCCCGCTGCGCCACCGTGCCGCTCCAGAGTTCTTGCACTCTTCGGGCTTGGTAATCTTCAAGAGCCAAGCGTGTTTAATAGCCGCAAGTACCGGCAGCAGAACGTTTAAATACTCACTTGCAGCAAGCACAATATACAATATTTATTGTCATTTCAACCTCAGTGAGGCTCAAACGAAACTCTGTTTCCACAGCCATACAAACAAGGACAATTCCTACAAGACACACAAACAATTTAATTTGCACAAACATCCATCACAGTGAGTCTCCAACACCTCCTCACTGTGATGGAAGGCAAAGTCTTATCTCTCCCCTGCACCATTTCTCTCCCGATGTTGAAGCCCCAGGCTCATCTCCGTTCTAAATGGCTTACCCCTTATTCTTAAACTGTGGCCCCTGGTTCTGGACTCCCCCAACATCGGGAACATGTTTCCTGCCTCTAGCGTGTCCAAACCCTTAATAATCTTATATGTTTCCTCCCACACTCCAGAGACGTACAGGTTTGTAGGTTAATTGGCTTCTGTAAATTATCCCTAGTGGGTGTAGGATCGTGTTAGAGTGCGGGGATCGCTGGTCGGCGCGGACTCGGTGGGCCGAAGGGCCTGTTTCCGTGCTGTATCTCCAATCTAAACGCCCCTAGCGATGGATTGATGGTCTACTCCAGTTTCCTTGTGTCGACACAATGATTGTGTTGGCTATATTTCCTTATTGCTCAACAAGGTTGGCTCTGCCCAATGTTATTGCCAGTTATTCACTTCCTTAACTTCAGTCCAACTTCTCATACCGTGACATATAGAACACAGGACAGCACCCGAACAGGCCATTCAGCCCACAATGTCTGTGCTCAACACAATGCCAATCTGACAGAGGGAGGGGGAGGGGCAGCAGTGAGGGAGAGTGAGTGAGTGAGTGAGTGAGTGTGAGGAGAGAAGGAGGGAGAGAGAGTGGGGGGAGAGAGAGGGGGGGGAGAGAGGGGGGGGGGGGGGGGGGGGGGGGGGGGGGGGGGAGGGGGGGGGGGGGGGAGAGGGGGGGGAGAGGGGGGGGGGGAGGGAGGGGGGGGGAGAGGGGGAGGGGGGGGGGAGGGGGGGGGGGGAGGGGAGGGGAGAGGGGGGGAGAGAGGGAGGGGGGTGGGAGGGGGGGGGAGAGGGAGGGAGAGAGGGGGGGGGAGAGAGGGGGGGAGGGGGGGAGAGGAGAGAGGGAGAGAGAGGGGGAGAGAGAGGGGGGGGAGAGAGAGGGGAGTGAGAGAGAGAGAGGAGGGAGAAATAGAGAGAGGGAGGGGGATAGAGGTGTGGAGAGAGGGGGAGAGAGGGGAGAGAGAGAGCGAGAGAGGAGAGAGGGGGGGAGAGAGAGGGAGAGAGAGAGAGGGAGAGAGGGGGGGGGAGAGAGAGGGGGGGAGAGAGGGGGGTGGAGAGAGAGAGGGAGGGAGGGAGAGAGGGGGGGGAGAGAGGGGAGAGGGGGGGAGAGAGAGGGGGGGCGAGAGAGGGGGGGAGGAGAGGGGGGGGGAGGGGGGAGAGAGGGGGGGAGGAGAGAGAGGGGGGGAGGGGGAGAGGAGAGGGGGGAGAGAGAGAGAGAGGAGAGAGAGGGGGGGAGAGAGAGGGGGGAAAGAGAGAGGGGGGGGGAGGAGAGAGAGGGGGGAGAGAGAGGGGGGGAGAGAGAGGGGGGGAGAGAGAGAGGAGAGAGGGAGAGAGAGGGAGAGAGAGAAGGGGAGAGAGAGAGAGGAGGGGGAGGGGGGGAGAGGGAGGGGGGGAAGGAGGGGAGAGAGGGAGGGGGGGAGAGGGGGGGGGGGGAGAGAGAGGGGGGGGGAGAGAGAGAGGGGGGGGGGGAGAGAGGGAGAGAGCAGAGAGGGAAGGGGGGGGAGGGGGGGGGGAGAGGGGGGGGGGGGAGAGAGGGGGGGGGGGGAGGGAGAGAGGGGGGGGGGGAGAGAGGGGGGGGGGGGGGGGGGGAGAGAGGAGGGGGGGGGGGGAGGGGGGGGGGGGGAGAGAGAGGGGGGGGAGGGGGGGGGGAGAGAGGGGGGGGGAGAGGGGGGGGGGGAGGGGGGGGAGGAGGGGGGGGAGAGGGGGGGGGGGAGAGAGGGGGGGAGGGGGAGAGGGGGGGGGGAGAGAGAGGGGGGGGGGGGAGGGAGAGGGGGGGGAGAGAGGGGGGGGGGGGGAGAGGGGGGGGGGAGAGAGGGGGGGGGGGAGAGCGGGGGGGAGAGAGGGGGAGAGGGGGGGGGGGGGAGAGAGGGGGGGGGGGAGAGAGGGGGGGGAGAGAGAGGGGGGGGAGAGGAGGGGGAGGAGAGGGAGAGGGGGGAGAGAGGGGGGGAGGTAGAGAGGGGGGAGAGGAAGAGAGGGGGGTGGAAGCGAGGGGAAGAGGGAGAGGGGGAGAGAGGGGGGGCGAGAGGGGGGAGAGAGAGGGGGATATATAAAGTGTGAGGAGAGAGGGAAGGAGCGAGAGAGAGGAGAGAGGAGAGAGAGGAGGGAGAGAGAGGGGGGAGAGAGAGGGGGGAGAGAGAATAATCGAGGGGAGGAGAGAACAGAGGGGGAGTCAGAGCTGAGATTCTCTCCCACTCTCTCTCTCATCCTCTCACTAATATCTCCACATTCATGACCTGAGATATTTTCAGAGATGCTGCCTGACCCCTTGAGTTACTCCACCTTTTCTGTGTCTATCTTGCGTGTAAACCAGCATCTGCAGTTAATAGACAATAGGTGCAGGAGTAGGCCATTCGGCCCTTCGAGCCATTCAATGTGATCATGGCTGACCATCCCCAATCAGTACCCCGTTCCTGCCTTCTCCCCATATCCCCTGACTCCGCTATCTTTAAGAGCCCTATCTAGCTCTCTCTTGAAAGCATCCAGAGAACCGGCCTCCACCGCCCTCTGAGGCAGAGAATTCCACACTCACCACTCCAAACCTTTAATAATCTGATATGTTTCAATGAGATCCCCCTCATCCTTCTAAACTCCAGGGTATACAAGCCCGGCCGCTCCATTCTATCAGCATATGACAGTCCCGCTATCCTGGGAATTAACGGTGAACCTACGCTGCACTCCCACAATATCAAGAATGTCCTTCCTCAAATTTAGAAACCAAAACTGCACACAATACTCCAGGTGTGGTCTCACTAGGGCTCTGTACGTGCAGAAGGACCTCTTTGCTCCTATACTCAACTCCTCTTGTTATGAAGGCCAACATGCCATTCGCTTTCTTCACTGCCTGCTGTACCTGCATGCTTACTTTCAGAGACTGATGTACAAGGACCCCCAGATCTCGTTGTACTTCCCCTTTTTCGCAACTTGACACCATTCAGATAATAATCTACCTTCCTGTTCTTGCCAATAAAGTGGATAACCTCCTGCAGTCAGGGGATATGGGGAGAAGGCAGGAACGGGGTACTGATTGGGGATGATCAGCCATGATCACATTGAATGGCTGTGCTGGCTCGAAGGGCCGAATGGCCTACTCCCACACCTATTGTCTATTGTCTCTCCAGAGACGTTGCCTGTCCCACTGAGTTACTCCTGCATCTTGTGTCTATCTTCGATTTAAATCAGCATCTGCAGTTCCTTCCTCCACACTTCTTCAGACAGTTAGTTATCTGTGTTCTCGCTGGAGCATGTTAAATTCCACCACCTACTGACACATACATCATGGGCTCAGTGTTTTTCTCAAATACACAGACGCTTGCAAACGCCCGCGAACACAGACTTGTACAAAACTCTCTCTCTCCCTCTCTCAGTGCACAAAGCAATGCAGTTAAACTCAAAGACGCAAAACTAACCTTCTACCCAGCTGAACATTGAAACAATATACGATTATTAAGGGTTTGGACACGCTAGAGGCAGGAAACATGTCCCCGATGTTGGGGGAGTCCAGAACCAGGGGCCACAGTTTAAGAATAAGGGGTAAGCCATTTAGAACGGAGACGAGGAAACACTTTTTCTCACAGAGAGTGGTGGGTCTGTGGAATTCTCTGTCTCAGAGGGCGGTGGAGGCCGGTTCTCTGGATGCTTTCAAGAGAGAGCTAGATAGGGCTCTTAAAGATAGCGGAGTCAGGGGATATGAGGAGAAGGCAGGAACGGGGTACTGATTGTGGATGATCAGCCATGATCACATTGAATGGCGGTGCCGGCTCAAAGGGCCGAATGGCCTGCATCTGCCCACTCACCCAACCTGTCCAAGTCACCCTGCATTCTCATAGCATCCTCCTCACAGTTCACACTGCCACCCAGCTTTGTGTCATCTGTAAATTTGCTAATGTTACTTTGAATCCCTTCATCTAAATCAAACACATTGGAAGAAGAGTCTCAACCCGAAACGTCACCTATTTCTTCGCTCCATAGATGCTGCCTCACCCGCTGAGTTTCTCCAGCATGTTTGTCTACCTTCCACATTTTGAAAGATGCCGGAGATTTTTATAAGCCACAAAAGTCCACAAACACACACACACACACACATCCACGCACCCACACACACTCAAAAACAGTAAATACACATCACCACACACACCCTCACAAACCTACATAACAGACTCACACAAAATAAAGTACATCCACCATACCACACAACACACATACAAAATTGCAGT